>NC_056738.1:221632227-221769727 GCF_019279795.1 Protopterus annectens
TGGCTTTTGTCATATATGTATTTGTTGTGTTCTCTTTTATATCTATAGATTTATATATGTATATACATATATATCTGTTTACATAAATATATATATATATATATATATATATATATATATAGATATATATATATTGCTACATATATATATATATATATATATATATATATATATATATATATACATTATATATATAGACATATATATCTATAGATGTATACATACATATATATATATATATATATATATATATATATATATATATGTATATATTTGTATAGATATATATATATATATATATATATATATATATATATATATATACACACACACACACACACACACACACACACACACACACACACATATGCATCTACATATATAAATACATGTCCTGTACTGTTGAATGACTATGCTGGATGATATGTTTGTGAAAACAGCAGAGCTATTTATATCTGATATGGTGTAGTGGTAAATCACTTTTGCTAAGGTGGGCAGGGTCCTGGGTTTGAGACTTGTAAAGGCTGTTTCTTTTGTTGCTGGGCAGAACAAGGGCCGTTGGATACTGAGTGATTAACGCCCTTTTAAGCAGTTGTAAGCTGGTTTGTGTGATGGTAAACAAAGCTAACTTCTGGTTACAGTTTCTTATACTCAGTTAGCTTCTAAATTGCTTAACCTTTGTAGGCATTGCTTACCGCTGTACAAACAGGTTTAAACCCGCTTACTGCTGCTTAAAAGTGCTTACTCCTGCTTACCTCGCGCTAATTTCTTTAAAAGAAAAGAAAAAGGTTTGATAGGAATTTGGTGAAAAAGGGGCAGAAATAGGGAAAGACAGGGAAAATAGCTAGGGATGTGCAGGACGGGTGTAGGGAAGGTCCATAGCTGCCCATTTCATCTACAGCAACAGCTGTTCATATACACTGATTTAGAGGTAGATTTGGACACTCATACCCCTGAGAGAGGAGTGAGGACAACAATAATATGTTGTGAAGCCAATTAGACCAGATTGCATGTGTCCAGCAGACACATGTGTGAAATGGACAGATAGGCATGGGGCGAGATTTGTTTGGAGGGAACAGATTTCCCTTTTTTTTCAGGTGAGAGTCGGATGTTGGGGAAGGATAGTAGGTATATTTGGGGAGGTAAATTGGGTAGGATGACAGACAAGACAGACAAGACAGCATACAGGGGCAGTATATGACACATGTGGGGGGTAAACACCTTGGATGAGGAGGGGTGATTGGAAATAGGAAGCCCATGAGCCCCCAAATGGAAACAGTGCGACTGATGTCTCCACCTGTGGGCAGTTACCACTGTACCTTCACGGCCCCAAAGGTGGCTGTACTGGGTAGGAGGGGCAGGTTGACCCTCTAGATGTGCCACGTGGCCCTCAAGCTGGCATAGCTGATCTCCGAACTCCCTGCAGAGCTCGCTATGCACCGGATCCCAGACCTGAAGATGGGTGACAGTTTCCTGTACATGCCCACTCCCGAGGGGGTGAGCCCCATCCCCCGAGGCGGTTCCACCCAAAGGTGGTGCAGGGCCTCAGACATGCTGGCAACTGGTGCCACAGCCAGATGAGGTGAGAGTGGTGGGTCTGCTGGGACTGGCCTTCCCAAACGTGCAATGGTGTTTCAATTTTAAAACATATGTGGGTTAGTAATAATTACCACATTCCAGGATTAAGTATAACAGGATGCATAGATATTTCCATTAACCCAAAACACCAGATATGGAACAGTTGCATAGCAAACAGAACACATGCATATATGGAATCACAGTGGCCATTACAACATCATGCAGGTAAATTAATGGCAGTATGCCACCAGTGTGGGTGTATTTCAACATGGCACATACAGAGAAACAAAATTCAATATTTATCAAACAATAGGACATATGTCCCAAAAGTAGATTTAATTGTACACATACACATTGAGTTGTGTATTTAGATTACTGTTGCAGATATGGTGGGGGGAGAGTAAGATGTCAATTAACAACTTGTATATCCCTGTCATTGTCAATACTTTTTTAGTCAGTGCTGTAATCTGTACCTTACAGGTATTATTACACTACCCTATGGCCTTAGTTTGGACAGTGGTATGTTTGTAGACAACTATATACGTGAATTGTGTTTTACCTGCAGTATACACCTCTTACCTGGTATACTTGTGGAGGTATTCTTTGTTAACACTACCTGACTGTTTCTACGCATATTCCCAGATTCCAGGTTGATGTTATGCACATACTTCTCAATCTCTTATTGCACACACTCTGGACAAGTCTTGACAACATGCAGGTGAAACTGGGACCTATTTTGACTATTGCCCTCATAAACCTTTGGTGAGTTGCTATGACAGGATTGTTTTCATATACATTTTCTGAATATTTACAGGTCTGACAGTCAGTTATATGTCATTAAATGTTGCCTAAATGTCAGAGATCATCACACTGATTTGCCAGGGGGATAAGGTAACAGGCAGCGGATATGGGCAAATTATCTGGACATTCTGGACAAATCTGTACAGTTGAGGGGTATGATTCTGCATGCTGCTTGCTACCACTCCCATGATTCGAACCATGGCAGTGTTTGCTAAAAATAAAACAGTGTACATCACAGTTGAGTGTGTTATATAGACATTGCTGTGTATCTCTTCTCTGATTTCTGTCTATACATCTCCCATGATTTTACAATCTGACCTTGTAATTACAACACTCTTATACAGGGTTTCCAAGACAGCTTTATTATATAGCACAGTGTGGATGACAGTGATGAGTAATACCTTATTATTCAGAGAAACTGAAACACTAACACTGCCATACAATACCAAACTAAACAGTACTAGTCCAGGATTTCAGTCTTTTATTTCTAGGCACACACAGTTTTTGTATCTAACAGACCTGTGAAGTGAATGTTTGTTAACACTACATGAATGTTGCCACACATATTACCAGATTCCACATTATTATTATGCACATACATTTCACTCTGCTACTGCACACACTGTAGTCATAGCTTCACAACATGGGGGTGGGGATGGGACATATTTTGCATATTACTCTCATAACATCTTGGTGAGTTGCTAGAGTGACAAGTTTGTTCTTATATATTTCTGACAGTTATGATGTCTGACAATCAGTTGTATGTCATTATTTGCTGCCTAGACTTCTGGGATCATCCAACTGATTTGCCAGGGGGACATGCAGGAAACTTAAGCCTATTATCTGAACTTTCTGAAAAAATATCTGTACAGTTGAGAGATATGATTCTGCATATAGCTTACTACCACTCCCAGGATTCAAACCATGGCTGTGTGTGCTAAAAATGTGACTGTTTACATCTCAGTTGAGTGTGCTATTTGGATTATGTTGTGTATCTTTTCACTGTTTTCTGTCTGAGTCTCTCTCATTTGTACACAGCAGTCATATACAGACATTCCTACACATTTTATTTATGTAGCACAGTGTGGGTAACAGTGCTTAATACAGCAGTACTATTAAGAGAATGCAAGACTACATTACCATATAATACCAGAGTAAACACAAGCAGTCCAGGAGTTAGACCTTTATTGCCAGGATGTTACCCTTTTATTTACATACAACCTATATCAGACTCTGCCTGACATATTTTCTGGTTTATTCAGTACATCCCATACACAATAAGGTTTTATACTGGCAATTAACTTTCTACTACTTTTAGATTTATTTATTATATCAGTACATGCAAGATTATTACTAACCTGCCTCGCCATGCAGCCTCTGCAGCCTACAGGCATGGGTTTCCTGATTCACAGCCAACTCTGCTACCGCTGTCAAAGCCATAAGAGGAATATTTAGCCATATATATCCATAATATGCATGAGCTGGCAATTATTAAACAGGTAGTAGAATGATACTTTCACACAGCTGGGTCATCACCCGTCTGCCTAGCTTCTTGGATCTACTGATCCAAGAGCTCCCTCTTCCTCCATTTCAGGTCGGCATAGTGATGTCTAACTTGCTCACCAGTTTGAGGGATGCCAGTGGCACTGGTGAGGTCACAGGTGAGATAGTCCCAGGCTTCCCACTTTATATTGGGAACCCTGGTACTGGCCCTGCAGCAGTCTCTCTTCATGGTCTTTAATAAGGAGTCCTGCCATAACTTTGGGCTCCTGGATGCTCCAGCACTGTGCTCGGAAGCATGATCCTTTTCCAGCATCAGCCATAGTGCCTACAGGAGGAAGCTGCAACCAGTTATGAGATTTATTCCCACCTGTGGGGGTTAAATAAGGCCAACTTCCTGCTCTTTGCTGTGATTGGACGGTTTTGAAAATGCTAAGCTATGGGCAAGCCTGCTTTCCTAAGGTTGGCATTGCTTAAAGGGGCATACCAATGTGCAAATCTATTTAGCTGGGCTACGCATTGCTTACACCTAGTAAGCAGAGGTGTGCAATGCTTAGTGTTGCTTATTTTTAAATGTGCACACTATTTGCTGTTTGGCAGTGATTCATCATTCATTACATGTAATATATTTGTTTGGTATCCATGATTCATGTGTACATACACTGCATGGGGAACGTGTGTTTATTGGAAGATTTCACTTTATTACAATGACACCTCACATCTGGACTTAATGCAGTACTCCAGTTCACATATATATGTTATGTGGTAGGTTATACAACATAAAATTGTTTATAGATTCCTTTCACATGTAAATTGTGATTTTTCTATAGTGAGGATCTGTTTGGGTATACCTCAGTTTTATGTACAGCTGTGATGGCTTACTTGTTAACTGCTGCGACTATAGTGTATAGGATCCTGGGTTCAAGGCCTGTTTATTTTGTTGCTGGGCAGAACAGGGGCTGTTGGATACAGAGTGATTAAGGCACTTTTAAGTAGGTGTAAGTGGGTTTGTGCAGGTTTGTGTGAAGGTAAGCAATGCTAACTTCTGGATAAATATGCTTACAGCGAGTTAGCTTCAAAATTGCTTAACCTGTGTGCACATTGCTTACCCCCACATAAACAGGCTTAAACCCACTTACTACTGCTTAAAAGTGCTTACTCCCGCATACCCCCACACTAATTTAGAAAGAAATGAAACATGGTTCTTGGAAAAGTGGTAGAATTGGACACTATGGATTTATCATTCATTAGACATTATAACTTCATTTAGTATCCCTGATTCATGTGCATGCATACTGTATGGAGCACTTGTGTTTATCTATGGATGTTTCCACATTATTACAATGACATCTCACATCTGCACTTAATGCAGTACTCCAGTTCACAAATATATGTTATTTAGTAGGTTATACATCAAGAAAATGTTCATTCATTGCTTTCACATGGAAAATGGTATTTATTACACTGAGGATCGAACCGGGAATGACTGCTCCCTCTGACCACTACACTATTGCAGTACTGCTTTAACTGAATGTATCTTGGTATTTATCTTCTTGTGCTATTTAAGCTACTGTATACGTAGCTAAGCGATGGGCAAACCCACGCACCTATGGTTAAATTTAATCTGTTTGATAAAAAAAAAATCTCTACTGTTATTTTCCCTAGGAAAAGACAGATTACACTTATTGCTGTGGATTCTTGTGTGCATTTGCACATTTGGCAGACATCCTAGCAACCCCCATACCTCTCGACCTCTTCATGCAAATTATCTGGACAAAGCTTGACAACATGAGGTCCAACTATGGACATATTTTAAATATCATTCTTATAAACTTGGGAAAGTTGCTAGTGTAGCAGGATTTGTTTTAATATATATTTTCTGAAGGATTTGAAGTCTGAAGCTGAAATGTATGCCATTATTTATCGACTTCAATCCTGAAATCATCTCAGTGATTTGCCAGTACAAATGGGGTACAGGCCAACTGTATGGGTGATGAATCTGGACAGTCTGTGAAGATTTGTACAGTTGGGAGGTATGCAACCTCCTATGAGCATTCTTGCCCATTGTAATTGTCGTACAGCCCTTCCTGAGAGCAGGGGCATGTGTACTGTGAGAGCTGTGCTCTCAGACACACACCCTGCACTCGTCCATGCTCCATGTCCATTTAGGAGCAGATGCAGCGTGCATTCATTCCTATGCATGGGACACTGCTGTGCTGCCCTTAAATGGTCATTTCCATGCAGGAATAACTTATTCCTGCACGGAAGATTAGTGAATCCTGGAGAGTGTGTACTAAATAAAATCAGAGACATTATGTATATATATTAACAGTGATGAAAAAAGGCATGGAGTTAGTTACAATGCACAGAAGTGCTGGAATCAAACTCCTCTGCAAAATGTGTTTTCTTATAGTTAAGATCCATGACAGCATTAACATAGATGTGAGGGATGTTTTTCTTGACAGTAATTTTGATCATTCCTGATGTTACATAATAGACTGATGTTTTCAGTGTTCAGACTGTTATCGTGTTTATGCCAGCTGTCTTATTTAAATGAACTAATTGTGTTTTGTTATTTCATAAGGAATTAGCTATTGTCTTATTCCTTGAACTATATGCTGGAAATTTTATTACCGAAATAAAAGAGTCCTAGAAAGATGTCCATATTTATTGCCAATATCTTTATGAGAAAACTAGATTTAAACTGAGACTAAACTTGTAGATTTTCATTCATTTTATTTTACATGTGACCCATATAAATAAAACTAAATGAAGTTTGAATAGATGGAGCAGTTTCTATAAGTTCTTAACAATGATTCAAACTTCTGGTAGATTTCATTTTCCCCACAGTTATTATTTTGTTTTATTATATTAAATAGTTTTTAACTGGCTACTACGAAAAACTTTAAATTCAGTAATACAGTTTGGAAGAGTAAAACAGGTTGATGGGGTGATGAAAGAAACACATTATCTCTCTCCCCTGTCAGAAATTAGTAGAACACAAAAAAGCAAGGGTTGCATAGGGAAGAAGATAAGAACATAATTAATAACATTATCAATTAGATATTCTTGGTGATTTTTGCAGTTGTAGAGTTTGTACAAATAAATAAGGAGATATGGGTGCAAATTCTTAAGCCCATGCAATTTATTATTATTATTATTATTATTATTATTATTATTATTATTATTATTATTATTAATTGCACCTGGCTGAAGCTTTTAAATGTGGCATTATCTGGTTAAAATATCAGTCAGATACAGTTCAACAAGACATGGTGGAAGCATTGGGACTGATACCCTCTCCCAACCTTGATTTGTGCTGTTAGTTAAACAGTATTTTAATTAGTAACTTATGCATGACCAATTTGTCAAATATTGTTTTATATGAATTGTTATGTAATGCTCCAGCAAGGTCAGGATGGGCAATATGTATTCCCAACCCAACATCAAATGCTGCTGCTACTACTTCCAAAGAATGCCACAAAATTCAGAAAACTTCTTTCCCCCCTAACTAGCCTGCATTGTTTTTATATTTAACAGAAGTAGGTTTCCAGTGTCATTTTGCATGAGCTCCAATATGACAGTCTTCTTGATTTATTTATTTTTTCAATTGCATATTTATGTATTAGTTTGCTAGTGTTTTATTTATTTATTTATATACTTATTTATTTAATTTTCATGCTCTGCTATTTTGGAATGAAATTCGGTGCAGATGAATGAAAATAAGCACATTTTTTGCTGTCTATCACAATTTTTTTTTTTTTTTTTTTTGAATAAGCATTCAAATAACTTTTTTCTTCTGGTAGCGCAGCTAGCATCCATGCAATAAAATGTATCTTCAGAATTTCTGCTACTATTTTAAATTATTCCAGGGTCACTTCATTATAAGAGATCCTCTCAACAATTACTTATTAAGTAGATTCAACATTTTCAATGAAATAAATGGAAATGGTTATTCACTGCCTCCCTCAGCATGTTGTTTTTCTAACTCTAAGCACCATAACAGAGACTATTTACCCTCATTCATGGGAATTTAAAATACTGAAACTATATATTGGTCACCATCTTTCTTTTCTCTGAATAAATTTTTATGAGAGACTCCAACCCCAAGCCTGTATTTTCAGTTATAGATGTTATTCACTTGTTTGTTTGTGTTTTCCTAGCCCTCCTGTATGCTGACATTCTGTATGTACAGCACTTTAAATCACCAAGAATATCTAATTGATAATGGTATTAAATATGTTCTTATCTTCTTCCCTATGCAACCTTTACTTTTTTGTGTTCCACTAGTTTCTGACAAGGGAGAGAGATAATGTGTTTCTTTCATCACTCCATCAACCTGTGTTACGTTTCCAAACTGTATTACTAAACTTAAAGTTTTTTATAGTAGGCAATCACAGACTATTTAATATAATAAATAAAATAAACAATAATTTGCAGATAGCTCTTGCGAGTGGGTCTTTACCATTTCTCATAACAACACTGACTGGTGATTGTTTCAGTACACGTTTTGCAAAGTGGTACAATTATACCCTAGTGTAAATGCATACTTTGTCATTTCAGCAAGACTAGATTAATGCCTAACTTACGCAAGGTATGGACAGGCATGAGGCAGTTTACTTTCATTGTGTTGGCCTTCTAGATAAACCATAATCTGTTGCTCTACTCTGAGTTAGCCACTGGCAAACATATTAATAATATGAATGTTCTGATGTCACTTATATACTGTATCTCCTTTTTTACATAAATCATTCTCAAGAATGCAGTCTCATTCACTTCATTTCTTTCTCAGCTAATCATATTTAGTATAGCATTTATATTACTTTAGAAGATGCTGCTTCTTATTTGTCAAATGTGTTCTTATTTAGAGAAATAGCAATAGTAAAGCTACAGAAGGAACAGTATTTTTAACATGAATTACAAAAGGATTTATTTGTAGACAGTTTCCAGAAGGCAAAATATGCAACAATAAGTATACAAAAGTTTATAACTGGAATGGGAAATGTGGCCTGTATGAAAACATATTTAACATAGGGGTTTATGATCAGGTCTCGGCTTGTAACTAATTTATTATGTGTCCAAAACATAGACACCTTGAAATTCACTCTGAGAGAAGAACAAAGCAAAGCATGAGAGGTGAATTGTGACAGCCATATTGACAGCACATAGTAAGAGATGTGGTTGTTGAGAACAGATCATAATGTTTTGTAGTAAATGGAGCCATATCTTTGCCATGTAATATCAGTCTTAAGAAAGTACACTGTGTAGGAGGTCAAGGTGTTTTGCAGCCTTGAAAGCAAATACATATTTAGCAATGCAACACAGTAAGTGTACTGTGAGGAGCTAATGGAATTGCAAACTGTTAGAAACTTTAGTCTGTTATATATTTTGATTAGAAGTGTGGTAGAGGGAAGTAGTAAACAGCATTTAAAGCCATTTTAGCTTCTGTTGCTGTTCTGTGGTAACTGCCACTGTTGCCATGCTCTACTATGAGATCAAAGATTATCACTTAGAGGTACTTAACAAAAGCTTTCTAATGTCAGAAAAGTCCTTAACAGGGTCATAACAATAGCTGGATCATCTATCACCCAGTACTATTCCCTGATCTGGCACCCCTTAACTTAGACGTGTGCAAAAATGTAAATGGGAATAGAACTTTTACACCTAAAGTCCTGTACTCCAACAAACAAAATGCAGAACAACAAAGATATCTGGACCACCAGGCTGATAAAATGCTCCGTACTTATTAAAATATCGATGTAAGTGCATTCGGATTAAACCCTTCTTCATACAACATATACTTCATTAAAACAGCTTTTTAAAATATACAACATCCAATCGACATTCAGTACTGAACCATCCTCCTTCTGAGGGCGGGTTTAATGAGAATGACCCCATTCATAACTGGAGCTCTAGCAACTCTCAACTCAATAATACATTTTGTCTCATTGTACTCTGTCAGATTATGCAAATCACCCCCTCTCTTAGACAATTTAACAATCTGCAACACCATAAAAGTGACTGTATGTTCATTATTAATACAAACATGTTGATACACGGCATTATGAATGTTGGCCAAACGTATAGGTAACATATGTCTCAGTATCCTATCTTTTAATTTACAATACATTTTTCTAACATAACCAATCCAAACCAGATTTAATTTCTGCATCAGCAATCAGCACAGTTTTCACATTGACAAATAATTACATCTTGTGCCTGGCATGGCTACCCCCTTATCCACCCTAGTTACACCTTGAAGCAGCTCTGTCTTTTTTTAAGTTTTGGGCCATAACTGTGGTTTTCCATATAAAGAAATACATTTAAGATTTGGAATAAGTTTTGTCTTGCTTCCTGTACATATTGTAAACATGTTGACTATACATATTGTAAATTTATCCTATCAGTATTCAGAGTTTACTCAATTTTAATCTCTCTCAGACATTAGAATTTTACAACTACTTTCTTCTCTCTTAAAAGAATGAAATTCTCTCTGATATGTTTTGCCTTTAAACTGAATTGATGACTTTTAGTGTTTTTCAGCACTATTTAACTTGAACTGTGGAAACTGTATTGTTGTGTTGAGTTATCCCTGAACATAACGAGAAAATTGTCAATTTAGATAAGTGGTCTACAGATAAATAAAACAAAATGAGACAGATTAAAATAAAATATGGATATAGTGCATCTCCCATTGGGTAATCACTTAAAATCTTAGGACTTGAATGCTGTGTGGAGACCAAATAACCAAAAATCCCAACTTACATATGTTAAGTCTGAGATTGTTATTTTTTGGAATATTGCATTTATGTCGAGGTATGGCAATCTTAGTGTTAGTATGGATAACTGAGGGGCGAAGAGAGGGTTGCTCCTCTGCAATAAGTAAGTTTAAAGGAAATGATTGATATTTAACGTATGCCTTTCTCCAATATTTTCAATCTTTTATTTTTATGTCATTTCACAGTCAGCAGTCTAAGCTTTGATATTTCAATAGGAAGCCTTTCCATTATCTTCCTGAACTGGAATATTCAGTTATTTAAATACAGACATAATATAACACCTTGCAGAGCACATTTAATTAATTCATTAGTGTCTGTGTGTGACACTGGAAGGTGGAATGATGCATGCTGCAGGCAAAATAATGTAGATCCAATAAACCTAATGAGTACACATATTGCATAGCTGTCTAAGACCAAATAAAAGCATTGATATACATAGCTTGAGGAAATTGGATTTCTATTATGATATATCTGGGCAAAGTGATATTGTCCTACATTGTGAAGTATAATATTAAATTTGTCTATGAAACTGAGACCGTATGCATAAGACTGCAAAAGGTGGGGAGTGGGGTATTGGGGTGCATTCTTCCCACAAATGCAAATTGCAGAAGAACTATGTCTCTCTCCCTTCTGATCTACTATGCATGCAGTCAGATTGGTTTGGACTAATCTGATTCTTTAGATGTGCTATCAGTCTAGTTTAAAATATCCACAAGTCTCCACAAAATGGAGACCTTTATTGCAAAATGCATTCAGCAGCATGCTTGCTAATGTGAAAATGTGGAAATATACTTTCCTTATTACCTACTATTCCTCTTTCATCTTCTTGATTTGCACTATTTCTTGTTACATGACTCATAATTTAATTTATAAATCTCTGACATTTTAATACAAATCAGTATTCATAAAATTCCATAGTAGGACTCACTTTACAAGCATTCTTTATGTTCAATTATTAGTTTTAAAACCACTTCGGAAAGTTTGAAAAAAACTGAATTTTTGTATACCTTCATTCATAAATGTTTAACTATGAAACAGTATGTCTTAATCTTAAATTAATGCCTTGTATTGTTCATAAACAACTAGTTCATGAGGCCAGGTAGGCTGATGTAAAATGCAAATCTGCCATAATAGTTTTGTTTCGATTAACTTAAATGCTAAAATGCTTCTCATAACTATCAACTTATGCTACTGTGACAAACCTATGTCTTGAAGAAACAATTTAAGTACCAAATGCTGTATAAAAAAAAACAGAAACAGAGATGCAAGGAGAATAGCTGACCTCACCATGACAGTATCAAGCAGCCTTAGCATTCACGTCCATCTTGAAGAAAATGCAAGCACTTAATAACAGTAAAGAGCTGTCCAAAGGGAAAAAAATACTTAGATTTAAAATATAACAATAAAAATTAAGACTTGGCCACAATAAATACATACATACATACATACATACAATTCTTTTTTATTCATACGTGATAAGAACTTTCCTCCACCCACTGGACTTCATCAGTTCAAGTTTTGAGAAAAAAAATGTACTTATACAAAACAATGAGGTCATACATCAGGATAGAAAAAAAAGCATATATTAGTAAGGCAAACATATGAGGTGATTCATGAAAAGCTAGTCACGTGGAATATTCAAAAACAGATTGCAATTCAATATTAGAATGAGCCTTACTTGCCACCCTAAAAATCTCAACTCAAAGACCCTGGTAGTGAGAAGTACATTGTTTACTGGAAGTCAGTTAAATAGCTAATTAGCGTGAATGACCAACTTGAGAGGTATCTAGGTAAAACACTTTGAAAGGACCAAACACTTACAAAAGTAAAGCTAGAGGATGCACCTGAATCCCAAAACAGTATACTGTAATCAACCTTGTGCTCATAAAATTGCATCAACAGCCCCCAAGTACACAAGACAATAAGGAACTTACAGTAAAAACATAAAGAGAATGTTAAAAATAGAAACCACATGGGCATCCACCCCCCCTAAAAAAACGGGAATATCAAACGCACCATTCAACAGAAGTAAAAGTAAAAAAAAATAATTAAAAAAATCACATAAAATGTAACAAAATTTAAGGACACAGACAATCATTGAAAAATCTGACAAAACTGAAACACATTTCAGTGTTTTGCAAGGAGGCAAGCCACAGTGCACCCTGCACATGCCCTGATATATATATGCCAACCCTGAAGTTGCACAGCAGTGTGGAATGGACATAGGCTCCTCTGTAATATAAGTACAATTTTAAATAAAAAACAAGTATAAGTACAATTTTGCCAGTATTTTGTAGTTCTGCATTTCCAATGTCAGGCTTATTACTTTTCAGTCTTTTCCTCTCAGTCCTTTTACCGTCAATCTTATGTTGTTTCAGATATTTTAGGTATGTATATACATATGACTGATTTGGAATGGAGATTGCAGTACAGTGAGGATTGGAGAATTTACCCTTTTCCTCACTGTAATGCTATATCGGAGTTAGTACATATATATATATATATATATATATATATATATATATATATATATATATATATATATATATACACACACACACACACACACACACACACACACACACACACACACATATATCTATATATATATATATATATATATATATATATATATATATATCTATATATATATATATATATATATATGGTTTCACTTCAGTATACCGAAATACTGAAATATCAAAAGTTATATGGCTGAGACCATATTATCGAAATTTCAGTATTTCGAAATACTGAAGTGGTGCAAAAAAAAAAAAACTATAAACACATCATAGTAAATACAAGCCAATACAATGAAAACAAAAAAGAAAACTAAATTCAAAGTAAGTTAAAGCAAAAGTAACTAGAAATATAGAAAATATCAGCCATCTCTAAAAACAGGAATAGAAACTGGTAAACAAAAAATAAATGAAAATTAAATCTGAAATATAAATAAACATAAACATAAATAAATAAGATGCAAACAAAAATAAATCCAGTGCTAAATAATAAAAATTAGAACTCGAATAGCTAAACCATAACATAGAGTAGGCAAAAATAAAATAAGAAATAAGCAATAAAAATGAAAAGGTAAAAAATAAAAAATACACAAACATGTGCAGGTGAAACATTCAAGCAACAATACAGCAATTTATATCAGAACAGAAATGCAAAAAAAAAAGTCATTTGTACAGCTAATCAAATTTATACAAACAAATGTAAACCAGTACCTGTAAACTAAAATTAACTCAAGAATTCATAACTGGACGTGGCTAAGGATGAGCCTTGAGTAGCAGCATTTTCTATCAGCTCTCCCTTTTTATATCTTTTATGACAGGAAAATTTGAGAATATACATCTAATTCGTCATTTTTTTTACATATTTAGTTTATTCTTAAAGTCTTTTTAGATAGTATCTCAGTTTTTGTATTTTTTTTTATATTTTCCTCTCAAGTCTCTGTCACCAGTTAACAGTATGAGCTTATCTAATCTTCACACCAGAATATCTCTTTAAAAAAGGAACTACAAACTTTACTTTCTACCATTCAAGATCTCTCTACAAAAATAGACAAATTTGACCTGAACTTGGAAAACTTTAAGGAAAAATCTTCTCAACAAATGGAAACTATTCATCTAGACCTTAGGCAACAAAAAGAACAAATCAATGGAATAGAAACATTTTTAAATGACATGGACTCTAGAATTCAGGTAAATGAACACACTCTAGCAAGCCTTTTAAAGCAAAACTCCTTACAGTCAATAAAAATAGATGATCTAGAGAACAGATCTCGAAGAAACAATATCAGAATCTTCAGGTTGCTGGAAAATGTGGAAGATAATAATATGGAGAAATTTTTAACATCATGGTTACCAGAGATCCTGCAGCTTCCAGAAGCTTTTTCATATGGAACGGAAAAGGCTCATAGATCTTTGTCTTCATCAAAAATTAATAAAGCTAACTCTACAAAATCTGTCATAGTCAGATTTTTGTCCTCTTATGACAAAGAAATTGTCCTGAAGACAGCATGGTCCAAATCTCCCATCAAATTTAAAGATAATGTTATCCGGTTTGACAATGATTATTCTTCTTCAGTAATAGCCAAAAGGAAATTATTCTTGCCATTACTCAAAGAACTTAAAAAAAACACAAATTAAAACACACTTACTTTTTCCAGCAAGGCTAAAAATCTTTCTTCAAGATGGTCCCAAGATTTTTGATGAACTAGAACCAGCCATTGCATATATAAAATCAAATAAAATCCTGGATAAAATAGATGATATGGACTGGGCTTCCACTAACCTAAAGAGATTAGAGGAAAATGGTTCTTGGAAATCTCTAGACCACAAAAAGAAACTAAAAAAGAAATAAATGACTTGAGTTTTATTTTGTTTTTTTTTTACATAACCCATAAGTCTTGTGAGATGGAAATTGTTCAACAGGTGAGTGTTGTAATTGCATTTTTTCCTTCTTCACTGGTTTGTGTTATAAACTACTTAATTTTATGCTATTTGCTTCATATTCAATTATTAATCTCAAGTTATATTATGATCTAATAATATTAGTATTTACTTCATTAACTTGACATAGAATTTCCTTTACATGATATAATTCATTCACATATAAGTTAGAAGGAATTTATGTTCTCCTGCTTTTGACAGTCCATATATTGTCCTTTGCAACTAGCAGTTACTTGATTGGTTATGCTGCTATTTTACAGTTACATTCGGACTGTAGGAGCAGGCTATATGCATTGTGGTGTACTGGTTATTACTTTTTATTGTTTTTTTTCAGTCTGAATGATTCTTTCCTTTTTAAGGTTTGTGGGTCTTGGCTGTTTTGGTTGTTAACTCTGGTGTAATGCTGACAGGTTAGCATTGTTGGACATGTTATTTGAATGGGCTTTTGAGTGTATACACTGGGGTTTGTTAGATTTGCTTGATGGACGCTGTCTTTTTGGTGTCCCGTTGTTTTTGGGGAGATCTTGTGTTGGTCATGGACTTTCTTGTGGGATTCTTTGTGGGTTTATTTGTTTGTTGTTTTTTTTTTTTTTTTTTGCTTTATTTTGCTATCTTGTTTATTAGTACTTGGATTTGATTCATGCAGCGACATTTGCGTATTGCTCTTGGTGTATTCGTGATGTCTCGAGCACTTCCTGGAGTTGTTGGACATTGTTCTGCATGTCTCGCTCACCTTTTTTCCCGCTGCAGCTTCCAGCTAGCTGTTCACGTTTGCTGACTAAAGATCAGCTGTTTGTTGACTTTCCGATGCAGAATGACGTCATCAGCACTCTGACCTCTTCAAGGAAGCACTCAATGTATGATTTATCATTCATCTAAACGGAAGATCAAAACAATACTTATTTATTGTCGTCTGCAACTTTTGAATGTCATCTTGTTAGTATCAACCTCTTGGTCAATCATTCATCACATTATGATCATTTTGATCTAAATAGCGATACTATGCCATCACAAAACTGTTACAGGAAGAGCAGGGAAAAGGATAGTAGAATGTCATGAGGAAGAGTGAAAGAAGGAAAACTAAAGAAATTTGAGATCCATATAGCAGTATTATATTTAGTCCCACAAGTATTGATTATTCTTGGACTTTGATGATCTATATATACATATAAAATTGAACTGTTGTTTATTTTATTTTCACTATCTGTTTTAATACTTTTTATAATCCATTCTTATTGTTCTGCTATGCATTTTTTTTTGTTTTAAAGGAAAATGAAGGATAGGGAATAAGTGATAAAAAAGAAGATTTGAAAAGTACAGTGTAAAAAAAAGAAATACTAACTTGCTAACATACTGTCGTATCTCAACAATATAAGTTTTAATTACATGGCTTTTTAAAAGTGGAAGGGAGGGAGGAGTACAAGAGCTCAAGATTCTGAACTTCATATTCTGAAACTCGAGATTGTGGTATTTCGATATTAAAAAGTGGAACCATATATATATATATATATATATATATATATATATATATATATATATATATATATATATATATATATATATATATATATATATATATATATATATAGTAAATACAAGCTAATACAATGAAAACAAAAAAGAAAACTAAATTCAAAGTAAGTTAAAGCAAAAGTAACTAGAAATATAGAAAATAGCCATCTCTAAAAACAGGAATAGAAACTGGTAAACAAAAAATAAATGAAAATTAAATCTGAAATATAAATAAACATAAACATAAATAAATAAGATGCAAACAAAAATAAATCCAGTGCTAAATAATAAAAATTAGAACTCAAATAGCTAAACCATAACATAGAGTAGGCAAAAATAAAATAAAAAATAAGCAATAAAAATGAAAAGGTAAAAAATAAAAAATACACAAACATGTGCAGGTGAAACATTCAAGCAACAATACAGCAATTTATATCAGAACAGAAATGCAAAAAGAAAAGTCATTTGTACAGCTAATCAAAATAATAGAAACAAATGTAAACCAGTACCTGTAAACTAAAATTAACTCAAGAATTCATAACTGGGTGTGGCTAAGGATGAGCCTTGAGTAGCAGCATTTTCTATCAGCTCTCCCTTTTTATATCTTTTATGACAGGAAAATTTGAGAATATACATCTAATACGTCATTTTTTTTACATATTTAGTTTATTCTTAAAGTCTTTTTAGATAGTATCTCAGTTTTTGTATTTTTTTTTTATATTTTCCTGTCAAGTCTCTGTCACCAGTTAACAGTATGAGCTTCTCTAAATCTTCACACCAGAATATCTCTTTAAAAAAGGAACTACAAACTTTACTTTCTACCATTCAAGATCTCTCTACAAAAATAGACAAATTTGACCTGAACTTGGAAAACTTTAAGGAAAAATCTTCTCAACAAATGGAAACTATTCATCTAGACCTTAGGCAACAAAAAGAACAAATCAATGGAATAGAAACATTTTTAAATGACATGGACTCTAGAATTCAGGTAAATGAACACAATCTAGCAAGCCTTTTAAAGCAAAACTCCTTACTGTCAATAAAAATAGATGATCTAGAGAACAGATCTCGAAGAAACAATATCAGAATCTTCAGGTTGCTGGAAAATGTGGAAGATAATAATATGGAGAAATTTTTAACATCATGGTTACCAGAGATCCTACAGCTTCCAGAAGCTTTTTCATATGGAACGGAAAAGGCTCATAGATCTTTGTCTTCATCAAAAATTAATAAAGCTAACTCTACAAAATCTGTCATAGTCAGATTTTTGTCCTCTTATGACAAAGAAATTGTCCTGAAGACAGCATGGTCCAAATCTCCCATCAAATTTAAAGATAATGTTATCCGGTTTGACAATGATTATTCTTCTTCAGTAATAGCCAAAAGGAAATTATTCTTGCCATTACTCAAAGAACTTAAAAAAAAAACACAAATTAAAACACACTTACTTTTTCCAGCAAGGCTAAAAATCTTTCTTCAAGATGGTCCCAAGATTTTTGATGAACTAGAACCAGCCATTGCATATATAAAATCAAATAAAATCCTGGATAAAATAGATGATATGGACTGGGCTTCCACTAACCTCAAGAGATTAGAGGAAAATGGTTCTTGGAAATCTCTAGACCACAAAAAGAAACTAAAAAAGAAATAAATGACTTGAGTTCTATTTTGTTTTTTTTTTACATAACCCATAAGTCTTGTGAGATGAAAATTGTTCAACAGGTGAGTGTTGTAATTGCATTTTTTCCTTCTTCACTGGTTTGTGTTATAAACTACTTAATTTTATGCTATTTGCTTCATATTCAATTATTAATCTCAAGTTATATTATGATCTAATAATATTAGTATTTACTTCATTAACTTGACATAGAATTTCCTTCACATGATATAATTCATTCACATATAAGTTAGAAGGAATTTATGTTCTCCTGCTTTTGACAGTCCATATATTGTCCTTTGCAACTAGCAGTTACTTGGTTGGTTATGCTGCTATTTTACAGTTACATTCGGACTGTAGGAGCAGGCTATATGCATTGTGGTGTACTGGTTATTACTTTTTATTGTTTTTTTTCAGTCTGAGTGATTCTTTCCTTTTTAAAGCTTGTGGGTCTTGGCTGTTTTGGTTGTTAACTCTGGTGTAATGCTGACAGGTTAGCATTGTTGGACATGTTATTTGAATGGGCTTTTGAGTGTATACACTGGGGTTTGTTAGATTTGCTTGATGGACGCTGTCTTTTTGGTGTCCCGTTGTTTTTGGGGAGATCTTGTGTTGGTCATGGACTTTCTTGTGGGATTCTTTGTGGGTTTATTTGTTTGTTGTTTTTTTTTTTTTGCTTCATTTTCCTATCTTGTTTATTAGTACTTGGATTTGATTCATGCAGCGACATTTGCGTATTGCTCTTGGTGTATTCGTGATGTCTCGAGCACTTACTGGAGTTGTTGGACATTGTTCTGCATGTCTCGCTCACCTTTTTTCCCGCTGCAGCTTCCAGCTAGCTGTTCACGTTTGCTGACTAAAGATCAGCTGTTTGTTGACTTTCCGATGCAGAATGACGTCATCAGCACTCTGACCTCTTCAAGGAAGCACTCAATGTATGATTTATCATTCATCTAAACGGAAGATCAAAACAATACTTATTTATTGTCGTCTGCAACTTTTGAATGTCATCTTGTTAGTATCAACCTCTCGGTCAGTCATTCATCACATTATGATCATTTTTATCTAAATAGCGATACTATGCCATCACAAAACTGTTAGAGGAAGAGTAGGGAAAAAGACAGTAGAATGTCATGAGGAAGAGTGAAAGAAGGAAAACTAAAGAAATTTGAGATCCATATAGCAGTATTATATTTAGTCCCACAAGTATTGATTATTCTTGGACTTTGATGATCTATATATACATATAAAATTGAACTGTTGCTTATTTTATTTTCACTATCTGTTTTAATACTTTTTATAATCCATTCTTATTGTTTTGCTGTGCATTTTTTTTTGTTTTAAAGGAAAATGAAGGATAGGGAATGAGTGATAAAAAAGAAGATTTGAAAAGTAGAGTGTAAAAAAAAGAAATACTAACTTGCTAACATACTGTCGTATCTCAACAATATAAGTTTTAATCACATGGCTTTTTAAAAGTGGAAGGGAGGGAGGAGTCCAAGATCTCAAGATTCTGAACTTCATATTCTGAAACTCGAGATTGTGGTATTTCGATATTAAAAAGTGGAACCATATATATATATATATATATATATATATATATATATATATATATATATATATATATATATATATATATATATATATATATATATATATATATATACATATATATATATATATATATATAGTAAATACAAGCCAATACAATGAAAACAAACAAGAAAACTAAATTCAAAGTAAGTTAAAGCAAAAGTAACTAGAAATATAGAAAATATCAGCCATCTCTAAAAACAGGAATAGAAACTGGTAAACAAAAAATAAATGAAAATTAAATCTGAAATATAAATAAACATAAACATAAATAAATAAGATGCAAACAAAAATAAATCCAGTGCTAAATAATAAAAATTAGAACTCGAATAGCTAAACCATAACATAGAGTAGGCAAAAATAAAATAAAAAATACACAAACGTGCAGGTGAAACATTCAAGCAACAATACAGCAATTTATATCAGAACAGAAATGCAAAAAGAAAAGTCATTTGTGCAGCTAATCAAAATAATACAAACAAATGTAAACCAGTACCTGTAAACTAAAATTAACTCAAGAATTCATAACTGGGCGTGGCTAAGGATGAGCCTTGAGTAGCAGCATTTTCTATCAGCTCTCCCTTTTTATATATTTTATGACAGGAAAATTTGAGAATATACATCTAATACGTCATTTTTTTTACATATTTAGTTTATTCTTAAAGTCTTTTTAGATAGTATCTCAGTTTTTGTATTTTTTTTTTTTTATATTTTCCTGTCAAGTCTCTGTCACCAGTTAACAGTATGAGCTTCTGTAAATCTTCACACCAGAATATCTCTTTAAAAAAGGAACTACAAACTTTACTTTCTACCATTCAAGATCTCTCTACAAAAATAGACAAATTTGACCTGAACTTGGAAAACTTTAAGGAAAAATCTTCTCAATAAATGGAAACTATTCATCTAGACCTTAGGCAACAAAAAGAACAAATCAATAGAATAGAAACATTTTTAAATGACATGGACTCTAGAATTCAGGTAAATGAACACAATCTAGCAAGCCTTTTAAAGCAAAACTCCTTACTGTCAATAAAAATAGATGATCTAGAGAACAGATCTCGAAGAAACAATATCAAAATCTTCAGGTTGCTGGAAAATGTGGAAGATAATAATATGGAGACATTTTTAACATCATGGTTACCAGAGATCCTGCAGCTTCCAGAAGCTTTTTCATATGGAACGGAAAAGGCTCATAGATCTTTGTCTTCATCAAAAATTAATAAAGCTAACTCTACAAAATCTGTCATAGTCAGATTTTTGTCCTCTTATGACAAAGAAATTGTCCTGAAAACAGCATGGTCCAAATCTCCCATCAAATTTAAAGATAATGTTATCCGGTTTGACAATGATTATTCTTCTTCAGTAATAGCCAAAAGGAAATGATTCTTGCCATTACTCAAAGAACTTAAAACAAACACAAATTAAAACACACTTACTTTTTCCAGCAAGGCTACAAATCTTTCTTCAAGATGGTCCGAAGATGTTTGATGAACTAGAACCAGCCATTGCATATATAAAATCAAATAAAATCCTGGATAAAATAGATGATATGGACTGGGCTTCCACTAACCTCAAGAGATTAGAGGAAAATGGTTCTTGGAAATCTCTAGACCACAAAAAGAAACTAAAAAAGAAATAAATGACTTGAGTTCTATTTTGTTTTTTTTTTTTACATAACCCATAAGTCTTGTGAGATGAAAATTGTTCAACAGGTGAGTGTTGTAATTGCATTTTTTCCTTCTTCACTGGTTTGTGTTATAAACTACTTAATTTTATGCTATTTGCTTCATATTCAATTATTAATCTCAAGTTATATTATGATCTAATAATATTAGTATTTACTTCATTAACTTGACATAGAATTTCCTTCACATGATATAATTCATTCACATATAAGTTAGAAGGAATTTATGTTCTCCTGCTTTTGACAGTCCATATATTGTCCTTTGCAACTAGCAGTTACTTGGTTGGTTATGCTGCTATTTTACAGTTACATTCAGACTGTAGGAGCAGGCTATATGCATTGTGGTGTACTGGTTATTACTTTTTATTGTTTTTTTTTCAGTCTGAGTGATTCTTTCCTTTTTAAGGTTTGTGGGTCTTGGCTGTTTTGGTTGTTAACTCTGGTGTAATGCTGACAGGTTAGCATTGTTGGACATGTTATTTGAATGGGCTTTTGAGTGTATACACTGGGGTTTGTTAGATTTGCTTGATGGACGCTGTCTTTTTGGTGTCCCGTTGTTTTTGGGGAGATCTTGTGTTGGTCATGGACTTTCTTGTGGGATTCTTTGTGGGTTTATTTGTTTGTTGTTGTTTTTTTTTTTTTTTTTGCTTCATTTTGCTATCTTGTTTATTAGTACTTGGATTTGATTCATGCAGCGACATTTGCATATTGCGTATTGATGTCTCGAGCACTTACTGGAGTTGTTGGACATTGTTCTGCATGTCTCGCTCACCTTTTTTCCCGCTGCAGCTTCCAGCTAGCTGTTCACGTTTGCTGACTAAAGATCAGCTGTTTGTTGACTTTCTGATGCAGAATGACGTCATCAGCACTCTGACCTCTTCAATGAAGCACACAATGTATGATTTATCATTCATCTAAACGGAAGATCAAAACAATACTTATTTATTGTCGTCTGCAACTTTTGAATGTCATCTTGTTAGTATCAACCTCTCGGTCAATCATTCATCACATTATGATCATTTTGATCTAAATAGCGATACTATGCCATCACAAAACTGTTAGAGGAAGAGCAGGGAAAAGGACAGTAGAATGTCATGAGGAAGAGTGAAAGAAGGAAAACTAAAGAAATTTGAGATCCATATAGCAGTATTATATTTAGTCCCACAAGTATTGATTATTCTTGGACTTTGATGATCTATATATAATATAAAATTGAACTGTTGCTTATTTTATTTTCACTATCTGTTTTAATACTTTTTATAATCCATTCTTATTGTTTTGCTATGCATTTTTTTTGTTTTAAAGGAAAATGAAGGATAGGGAATGAGTGATAAAAAAGAAGATTTGAAAAGTAGAGTGTAAAAAAAAGAAATACTAACTTGCTAACATACTGTGATATCTCAACAATATAAGTTTTAATTACATGGCTTTTTAAAAGTGGAAGGGAGGGAGGAGGAAAGAAAAAAAAGGGAATAGAAACAAGCATTGGTTTGTTCTTTTTTATATTATAATAGTTAATGTATATGTCTTATGTTCCATACTGTAATGTTGTTTAATACATAACAAATTATTCATTTTTTAGTAACAAAGCCATTTTATCTCTCTACTTATTCTGACATAATTGAGTATCTTATTGTTTATAGTATTATCTTTTTTTTTCTAGAATGTAAGTGATACAACAGTTATATTTTATGGCATTGTCTTTTATACAGTTTATCTGAAATATCTTTTTATTCTTTTTTTAGAATGATAATTTTAATGTTGTTTATTAATTACCACATTCATTAACCTATTTTTCTTGTCCCATTGCTTCATGACATCTTATAATTCATTTCAGAGCATGGTCTTAATGAAATGTGGTAACATGTTATAGGTAGTGGAAGAGTAAGATAGAATATAATGAAGATAGTTGACTAGTCTTTAGTGTCATATATATTTTTTTCATTATTCCCAGAAATATTCTATTTATATTACTCTTGTACTGTCTTTACACCTCGCTACTGACTATGCATTTACAAACATTACAGTATCTATTAACAGACTGGTATTGGTATTTATTATCTATTTCTAGTATGTAGTACCGTTGTACTATATACCACTAATAAATGGTTTATTGGATTTATGTTACATCATACTGTATTAATACATCTAAGATCATAACTAGGCAGTTCCTGACTGTAATTTGCTGCTAGTTTGAAAGGCAATTTGAGTGACTGATGTCACTCAAATTAGGAGTTTTTAACTCCAGAAGGGTTTAGGTTTTTTTCTTATTTAATAGTTTGTGTTACATATTTTTGAAAATATCGTTATTGATGTTCACTACAACTCACATAAATGACCACTATTTAAACATACCTTTGGTTTTACTACCTTATTATATAATTTATATAATTATTGTTGCGTTCCCTATATCTATCTCTTATATATTAGTAGTCAAACAACTAATAACACTTAGAGTTAGAATGTATCATTATGCAAACAATTTAAATCATGACTTCCTTACATTGCATTTCAATTAATATGAATGGTTTAAACAATCCAAACAAGAGGAGATCTTTAATTAAATATCTTAAACTTAAAAATTCTCAACTGATATTCTTACAAGAAACCCATTTGATATTGGATGGCATTACCAAATTAGACTCTAAATCATTCTCTTTACTAGTTAACTCTGAACATGTTCAAAAGAAAAGAGGTGTTGCAATACTATGGAATAACAGACTCCCTGTTCCTAGAATATTAGATACATACCAAGATAATAAAGGTATGGTAGCATCTGTCACAATGGAATTTAATAGTAAAATATTTACATTATTTAACATATATTGGATTCTTGGTTTTGGAGTTAAAACAGCACAGCAACATATAGAACACATTACTCAATTTTCAAAAGGCAACATGATTTTCGCTGGTGATTTTAATTGTATTTTTGATAGTAAAGACTCTACCTTTACTGGAAATAGGAGCATTCCATCCACTGCCAGGTTATTAAAAGAATTTACTGATTCCTTTTGTTTGAGAGATATACATAACTATGCAGATACTAAATCACTATTCTACACTTTTTTCTCACAGGTATAACTCATTTTCAAGAATAGACAGAGTTTTTATCTCTAATAATTTAGTTAATTCTTTATCTAATGTTAAGGTGATTGCATGTCCCCTCTCTGATCATAATTCTGTAACCTTTGACTTATCTATTTACTCATTATATAATTCTCAGATAAAGAGGATTCCAGCCTACATCTCTAATTTGAATGATTTTAAATCCTTCATATCTACAGAAGTTCAAAACTTCATCGAACTCAGTACAACTAAAGACACTTCCGAAATTTTCATATGGGATGCAATGAAAGCCTACTTATATGGTAGAATAATTGATTAGTATAAAAAGAAAGAATTACATGGGATAAAGAGTTAAAAGAGATTCAAACAAAACTTGATAATTTTAATCTACTCCTTTTTGAAAAACAAGGAAGATAAAACTACTAAAATCATATAGATTCTTTAAATAAGAAGTATCTTGAGATTTTAGATCATAAGATAAAGATTAGTTTAGAGAAATTTAAATTTATTACTTTTTCATCAAACCCTAGATCCATAAATATGCTTGCCAACAAAATTAAAAGAATGAATACATTTAATCACATTAAGGAACTTTATTCACCACAAAAAAAGAAAAAGGTTTCTGGTCTTCACAACATATTAAATGAATTTAGAGAATTTGTTTCTAAATTAAATCAGTCTACTGAGTTAATAAATCCCATAACTGATATAAAGTCGTTCATTAATAAAAACACAAAAAAAAGTTAACTGTTCAACAAGTTGAATCATTAGACAGACAAATAACCCTTAATGAAATTCAAGAACAGATTAACAAATTAAAACAAAACAAAGCCCTGGGTAATGATGGTATCATCCCTGAAATTTATAAAATTTTACCTACAAAAGCTCTTTCGATTTTACACTCAGTTTTCAGTATAGCACAAACTAAAAATTTAATTCCACCATCATGGAAATATACCTTTATCACTCCTATTCTAAAAGAGGATAAAGATCCTACCAAATGTAATTCATACTGATCGATTTCTTTATTAAATACAGATTACAAAATTTTTATGTCTATTTATGCAAATAGACTCAAAAATGTCTTTCCTATTTTGGTAGACTCTGATCAAACTGGCTTTATTATTAATAGAACCTCATATGACAACATTAAGAGAATACTAACCTTAATAGAATCAGTTAAGAACTTTAAAAATATAATTAGCTTAGAGATAAATTGTGCACTGAACACAATAAACTGGGAGTATTTATTTATTTTACTGGGAGAACTTAACTTCTCCAAAAATTTTATAAATCTTATTACCCAACTTTACACTGGTTGTCAAGCATATGTCAAAATAGGCTCAATTTATAACTATTGAAAAAGGAACCAAACAAGACTGTCCATTACCTCCCCTTTTATTTACTTTAATTATGGAACCATTGGCTAATCTGATCAGGGATAATACTAACATTAAAGGTTATGATTTGGGTTTTAATGAAACATCAAAAATACAACTGTTTTGCGGATGACATCTTGATTACTTTGGGGGGTAAAAATCTTACCTTGACAGAGTTATTTATTAATATGGATACGTTTCAGAAAAACTCAGGTCTTAGATTTAATCACAATAAAACACAGATTCTCTTAGTTGGTCAAAAGAAATTCAACATACAATATAATTTTAAGAAATATTTACCACAAACTCAACAAATAACATATCTAGGTATAATTATTTCTATAAACTTAAAAGATACATTAAAATAAATTTCAACAAAAGTATTCAAATAATAGAATCTCTAACAAGCTTGTAATTAAAAATAAGATTCTCAATGGAAGAAAAGTTGTCACTTATAAAGATGGTTTTACTTCCTAAAATATTGTATATAATACAGTCTATATCTATACCCCCACCCATATAGTAATTGCAAAGTATAATTCTCTTATTAATAAGTTCCTTTGGCATCCAATTAAATCTAGAACTCCATTATCTATCCAAATGTTCAACTGGGATAATAGTGGTATTGCTTTGCCTAATCTAGAATTTTATGCTATTTCATCCATAATTAAAACTATAACTCTTCTTATTGATAGTAAATATTCAGCTAAATGGAAAGATTATATTCTCTGTTTATCTCAAAATCTTAATAATACTATTGAAATTAATATGTTAAACTTAATAAATAATTCTTTTATTTGGAGATTGAAAACAGTTTTTTCATATCATTACATTCAATTATACAGATCTAACTACATAATTTTAATTTTGAAATAATTCAAAAACTTTATTCTTAGACACAAATCATATGAATACTGGATATTTCTTATTTTCCCTATAGCCTATACTCATAATATCATCTTCTCTGCAGATTATCATAAAATGTATTTATTTAAACAAAAGCATTTACTAGTTTGGTATCAAATGATGAATAATAACGAGTTTAAATCACTTAACATTCTTATTGAAGAGAATAATTTTGATTCATCCTCATGGCTTGACTTACAGGAAGCTAGGAAATATATCAAAGATAAGCTCGATCTTATTCCTTCTTCAACTAAAACAATACTCCCCAGGCTAATACAATATTTAATGGTCCTCATTCAACAGAATGACTCTAATATAATTAGTCTATCTCACATATACAAATCAGTAAAATCAGACTTAGATATTCATTCAGAAAATTATTGGAACTCTTTTATTACCATTAATAATTCTTATACCTCAGATAGTGATAAATTATGTAAACTCCAATCAGCTTATAAAACTACATCCTCACATAAATGGAGAATTTTTACTTGGAGATTTTTGAACAGATCATTTCTTACACCTTTTAAAGTCAGCAAGATATCTAAAGAAAATGTTTTATGCTGGAGATGTACGAAAGTTATTAATGCGGATTGGGCACATGTATTTTATGAGACATTTAGGGATGACATCAATAACATCCTACAAGCTATCTTTACAGATAATTTTTCAATCGATAAATCACTTATTTTGTTTAACACTCCAGTCCCAAATTGTGTAAATTAAAAAAAAATATTCAGTTCTGTGGTCTGTTTTATCCATTGCCAGGAAAGAAATCACTAAAAACTGGAAATCGTCTCAAATCCCTTCTTTTCAAAACTTTAAATATCTTCTCATGGAAGTCTCTAAATTTGAAATGATGACAGAGCTAGATCATAAAGGAACACAACAACTTACAGTTATTGGAAAAGTATAAATGATCTACTGGTAAACCAGTAAAATTAATCTAGTTTCATTTTTTTTTTTTATTTAAATAGCAAACTTTATCCATAGGTAGTGAACACTTTTGTAAATAGTTATGTTTATTCTTGTTTTTGTATCAATATTTTCTATTTTTATTTATTGTATCAAAATATCTTTTCAATTATCTTATAACAGTTGTATGTTTTAGTTTTGATCTTAATAAATGTTTTATCAACAACAAAAAAAAAAAGAATTCATAACTGGACAAAAAATACCATCCATTTACAATAAAAATGTCTATGCTAGGTAATGACTTTTTTTTAAATAACATGCTGCAAATGTCAGTAAAATATCAGTAAAACATTTTATGATCAAGTTTCTTGAGTTGAAGAATGCTCTTGATAGCTATTGCATTAATAAGTCCAGGTCGATGCAGGCATTGAGACAAATTTGATTTGTTTTCTGCTGAGTGTTTCCAACACTGCCCAAATAATATTTTTCTTATATATGCATAAGTATATAGATTTTGAATCTTTTGCCGCTATTATTTTTAGCTTTTTTCTATAAAATTGTCCACACTGGCTTTGCTGATATGGTTATTTGTACCAGGGCAAGGTTATGTGGATATAAAGGCAAATGTGTTTTTCCTTATATGCATAAATAAGGGATGTTTTAGGGAAGGGAATGAGTGAGAATGGAAGTGGAAATATGACATTTGAGTCACAGGGCTGGTTGATAGGAAATGAGGTAAGATTGGAGGGAAGTTATTTACAGGCAGGTCTTAGGGTGGTTTGTCCTCTATGGCATAGGGGTTTGATGTACATATACATGCAACTGAGATGTGTTTTATGTTGGTACTTTGATGAGTGTTTAGTTTTAACAACAATTTTATGCTGGAGTGAGAGGGGTTTACTTTGGTGTAAGGAACCCATTTTCTTCTCTCCTTTTTTATTTATTTATTTATTTATTTATTTTTGACTTGTTGTCTAAGTTGGAGTGAGAATACCTCTCATCCCCTTAGAGCAATACATCTGGACAAAGCCTAAATCCTTGATGACTTGCTGGAAAACCATAAATGTAATGACAAACTGACCAAAATATGTGGGAACATGTAGACATTTTGTTAAAATCTGGACAGTTGAGAAGTATGGAAATGAGTGGTGGTATGCTGCTCCAGGGAGTGACTTTCTTATTTTGTAGTAAGCATTACATTAAACACTGCATGTTGTAGGGCTGGTGTCTGATGAGCATTTCCAATGCCACCCAGATAGCTGCTTTCTTATAAATGTTTGTACTTGAAAATCATGCAAATATGATTTTGTTGTTTGCTAACACTTTTATATTTACAAATAAAATTTAGTTGCATTGGCTTTACTGAAATGGTTATCTGTGTTAGGACAGGATTATTTGGACATGTATAATTATTACAGTTGAAGTTAGAAAGAAAGTTTAGCAAATGAGATTTCTGGGGTGATCTGATTTGGTAATTTAATTAGTGATAATGCCTTGTAGAATGCAGGCATAACTCAGTTCTATAGATTCTGTAAGAGAATAGTGGTACATGATAAGCTGGTGTATTCTAAAGTCAAGTTTGAGTGACCTAGTGCTCTGTTCTGTTATCTGACAAACAAAGGTGTAGTAGTCTTCAAGGTGATAAAGCATCCTAATCTGTGTGACTTGGAATGGAAGAGGGGAAAATTTGGGTATACATTTGTTTAGGAAGGCTAAAACAGAATTAAGTCTTTGAGGAGGACATGACTTAAATAAGTGTGAGGCAATATGCAGAAGATGCTGGAGAAGAACTCTAAGTAGTAGTGCTCACATTTAAAAAAGTATGGCTGGTGATGGACCATCTTATTTTTTTTTTTTTGAAACTTTAAAATAGTTTCCTTTAAAGTTGTTTTCTTAGCAGGACATTGGAGGACAGGAATGCAAGTTAATATTTCCTTGCAATAGATGATGTATCATATCACATAGTTTTATTCAAACAGAAAGCATTCCAGGAAAAAGTGCACAGCTGAAATTAGTTAATCGCTTTACTGTAGGCAGAAAGGCAAATATGACATACTATATAGTAATTAAATCCAGTAGTAAAAAGGGCTTGTACCATATTAACCCCCTCCTCCTTTTAAAACTAGTGAAGAGCAGGGTTAAGAGGGTATAGGTCCTCCTTACTAATGGAATGAATGGTAAGCATTATGCAACAAACTGTGTTAATCAAGCACAAACATGGCTTAAAACCTTGTGTAACTCACAGTTAGACAAATCCCTCAGAATGAACCAGCACCTGCCACATGTATACATCTCCAATTGGATCTTGTCTGATCATGCAGGAAGCACTGCTAATATTATGACTGCACACATTTAGGAATAATGTTCATCTTCTGTCTAATATCAATCTCATTAGAAGCATTGGCTGAATCCAAAACAAAAAAACAAACAAACAAACAGAAAAAGATACTGCCTCTGTAGATTTCATTATGTGAATGACAAAGGCACTGCTTCACTTCTATATGGAAAAGTCCAAGCAAAGCATTGCTTTTCACAGCAATACAATTTCACAATACAATACTGTATTGCACAGTAATACAGTTTCACAATCTGCACCTATCCCTTAATAAAGTACATGTCCAGAACAGATGAAACGTACCTACATCTTTTTGCACTCAAACCTTTACAAAAAATAAATATCACCTTGAAAACAAGAATGATATAATGCCTTGGTTTAAAAAAAATGAGTAAAATTCATTTTGTCAGGAAAAGATGAACCCTCATTCACTACCACAAAAGAAAACACTTTAGTAAACTTTGTTTCCAAAACCAAAAGAACTCAAGAAGACTCTGCATGTGACCATGTTGCTAACAGAAAACACTTAAAAACAAAAAACAACAGGCTCATGTAGGGTCAAAATAAAGTACCTTGCATGTCCTTACAAAAAATAAAAAACTGTTCATAAAAAAACTAAAGTTTATTAGCAAGTTGGTTAAGTGGTTTTGTCCTCAGTAGTAAGTAGGAATTCATCATAAGCATAATAAACCACATTCAACAGCATGTAAATATAATAATTAATTAAAAGTCACACGTTTGAAAAGAACCAATAGCAATTCATCAATGAAATAAAAGATGTAACCTAAATATCAAAAGTAAAATGTGACAAACCTGTTTGATAAATAAAGATTTATTGGGAAAAGAAAGTGAACTGCTTTGCAGCTGAGACTTATTGCCTCCAAAAACTTGGGTTTAAATGATCATGTTTCTACTGTTGCTATCTTAAAATCTAGAGCAGCAAGAATATAGGGCTGCTTTTTATTCATGTTGAATGTAGTTTGTTATGGTTCTGATGAAGTCCTACTTACTACTGAGGACAAAAAAGCTTAACCAATTTATTTTTTATGAATGGTTTGTTATTTTTTGTAAGGACACCTGAGATACTTTATTTTGACACTACTTGAGCCTGTTGTTTTTTGTTTTAAGCTTTGTTTCCAAGAATATGAGATGATCACAATGAAAAATACATTGTTAGATGTGATTAACACAGCTGTTTTCATATAAACTCCTTTTTAATGGCTTTTACTGCCTTTTTCTGTCTGAGGTGACTAATTATAAAAGACAAGTATACTATAACTTTCACTACATTCATTTACAAACATTACAACACTAGCAGTCAAAACATTGTAAAAAAATCATTAAAGCACTTTTTTTTTCAAAATTATTTGTACAGGTTAATGTCATCTTTGCATTGTCCCTTGTAATTACTGGAAATATAATTTGGAACCAGTAAGTCATTCTGAACTTGACTTGATCATGAAAAGATAGAGTTCATTCATTAGAGGAACTATATCTACAAAGTATAGAATAAAAGTCCTTATCCTTTCACTAAATTGTACACAAGATTAACAAGCCAGGTAGTACAGAGTTATAAATCTCAGACTATGGGTCAGACAACCCAAGGTTAATGAGTGTCTCAGCTGTCTGAAGGAGCTGACAAGGAGGACGGACATGTCTGTCATGGGAATGTGGAGGTCTATGCTGGTATGAGTGAATCATTCTTCAAGCCTTTGTGGAGGACAGAACTTGGGTGATTGTGAGAACTGTGAAGGTATGGTCACTCGAGGGCTCAAGGTAGACACATTCCCAAAGGCCAGTTCTCATTGTCCACCATAGTCTATAAAGAAAAGTCAGCATACTCTGCCTGGGCATTGAGAAAAATGCCCTGATGCACAAGAAAGCATATATGATACTGCAGACCAAACTTGTAGCTCTGCTCTTAAATTTCCAAACTGAAGGTTCCTCTTCCCACTACACCCATGACAGTCTCTACTAGGAGGATATCAATAGGACTCAAGTTCTCTTCCTACTCTCCTTTCCTTTGTCAGGGCTTCATCACTCAGAGGTTAACAACTTTCATACAGGTAAGAAGAAATCAGAGACAAAGCCAAGCAGCTGATGATCAGTTGAGAGTACACCAAGGAAACAAAAAAAAAAATTTAAGACAGACCCCCAGATTCTCTATGCCTTGCATGGCATGCAGGATCAATGCAGGAGCTCTAGCAGGCAATATGTCTGCCATGTGATCCAGGGACAGCCTGCAGGGGCGTGCATGAGTGCTCCTGCACTAGTCCTGCATGGACTGAGCCCCTGTATGCAAATCACCCCATTTGCAGGAGAAATCCATGCAAATGAGGTGAAATTGTGATCCAGGAAGCTTGCAACCTGCCGTGCAGGACTAGTCCAATCTGCAGAAATGTACTCAGTTAGTAACTGAGTACATTTCTGCAAAATTCAAAACGGAGCAGTGAAACCTCCAATTAAAGGCTGCATATCAGTCAGGAAGTATGCAAATTGCCAAGTATAAGGCCATTGGCATTGCAAACAGCATAAAAAAAACTTTTTTTTTAGCCAATCTCGGCTGTTTAGGAGTAAGGCAGCAGCGCGCAAATGGGATTGGGGGAAAAATAACAAAATAAACCTAAAATAAGCATTCTAACTAAAATCACTATTCTGCCATGCAAGTCAGTGGCAGGCAGAAGACAATATGGCCAGTGAGTAGTGGTTGCTAAGTGGGGAGGCTCAGTGTGAGACATGTAACCATGCATTAGCAGACGATCCTATGCAAATGAGGGGAATGATAGTGAATCCTAGTTTTCCCCAGCATGCTAGTCAGGTCCCAACAGTGTAAGAGTAGGAATAGCTTGGTGCAAGCCTAGGAGTTAGCAGACATCATGGGAGGGTGTCAGGCATACTGTAAGTGAATTGGAGACCTGTGGCTCAGGTTTGCTCCTAGCTAAGCACAGCTAACCAAGGGTGTGTGTCTGACTCTGCCTAGCACTCTGTACATTGCTTAAGTGGGTGTGTACACCACGTTTTAAAGGTTTAAAAAAAGTTAAACCAGAAAATAGCAGCTCTGTGCACATTTGAGCACTCTCTTTGCACAGCGCGCCCCTGGGCTTAAACAGGAAGACAATGGGAAGGGAAAACACCAGTAGGAAGGTAATCTAGGAGAACTAACATAGCTGGCAGATGAAATGTATAAGAATCAGCCAATTACACAGGCAGCAGCCCAGACCAGCCCAGAATACTACTATAAACTATGCAAACACCTTTACCTCTGGTTTTCACACACTCTACACCACTGGTGTAAACAAGTGGGGAACTTGTAACACTCACAACAGCAAAATGATAGGGGCTGCAGCAGCTATCCTATAACTTGTGGAATAGGCTGAGGGTGGTGAGGATGTGAATGCTGTTGACCAACCCACAGTGAGGAGATGGAGAAGAGTGTACAGACCCAGGGTAACCTACCGGGGGCTACATGAGCTGGAGATAGTGGAGCACTATAGTGTGGACAGAGACCTCCTATAGCAATTGTTGAGCTGTGCCTCACACACCAAACTAACAGAGGGGAACCCATACCAGTGTGGATACTAAGGTATGTGTAGGCCTAAGAGTACTAGCTACAGGTACCTTCCAAAGGCCAACTGGGGATATGATGGGGATATCACAGGCATCAGCATCGAGGGCACTCCACCAGTTCCTGGATTCCATGTCAGCACATGTCTGTGAGCACGTATATTTCCCCAACACCCGTAAAGCGTTGGCCAGCAATATGCAACTGTTCCACCAAATAGCAGAATACATTGAGGTAGTGGGTGCTATAGCCTGCACACACATACGCATCAAAGCACCACCTGGTGAGTCGGGTAGAGTCTACATCAACAGCAAGGGCTTCCCCTCCATCAACTGCCAGGTCATGTGCGATGCTCAGGGCATAATAATGAATGTGTGTGCTGGCTGCCCTGGAAGCTATCATGATTCCCACATCTGGCATCTGGCACAGCTGTACCAGAGATTTTCCAATGGGGACATCCCTCACGGTCACCTAGTGGGGGATGCTGGATATGCCCTTGAGCCATGGTGGATGACACCCATCAGAAATGCACAAACACCCGAATAAGAACTCCATAATGAGGCACACGCACAGACCTGAATTATAATAGAGCATGTGTTCGGGAAGCTCAAGTCACAGTTCCAGTACCTGGACACATCCGGTGGAGCCTTGCAGTACTCACCAGCTACATGTACCCAAATTGTCCTCATATGTGCCATGCTACACAATATGATCCTGTGGAAACAGCTGCTGCAGGAACTGCATGGGGAAGGGCCACACAGCCCCCCACCATTGCCAAAGCCTGCACAGGCACAGAGTGACTTGGAGGATGAACAACCTGAGCCTGCCCCAGTAGACAGAAGGAGACATGCCCAGTATGCTCTGGACTTGGCAAAGAGGCAACACATAGCACATATAATGACACAGGAGGGACCCAGGGAATAACAGCTCTCTCTGACTCTCACATACAGCAAAAGGGATGCCAAACATTACACTACCTGTGCTCACCCAAGTGTAGGGAGTGTACTATGTATATCTGACATAGGCATCCCTGCAGCACCACCCTCAATACTGGGACACCCACAAGGTAAGTGACTCACAGTCACAGCCAGCAGGACAGGTGTAAACAAACACAAACAAAGGTTGTGCTATGGCCTCTGAATGATGCCTGTGGGTAACCTCCCCCCAGGCCTACACAGACAGACTACAGCAGGTCAGGCAGTGGGACATTAGTTTTGAAAGGTAGAAAGTCAGAAACTAATATGTAGGTAAATCAAAGCTAAGATCTGTAGTATGCCTCTAGTCAGCATGATAGGTAAGAATACAGAATGAAATGGAGTACCTGACATACCAGTACAGTCATAACAAATGTGTACAAGTGTCAGGTGTGCCCCCCATCCTACGTAGTAATGTAATAACAGTCAGGTGTGCCCCCAACCCTGTGTAGAAATGTAGAAATAGTCAGGTGTGCCCTCTATCCTAATAGAAATGTAGTAACAGTCAGGTGTGCCCCCCAATCCTGTGTAGAAATATTCAGATGTGCCCCCCCTATCCTACGTAGAAATGTAGTAATAGTCAGGTCTGCCCTCCAATCCTGTGTAGAATTGTAGAAATAGTCAGGTGTGCCCCCCCATCCTATGTAGAAATGTAATAACAGTCAATGCCAATTGATCAACAGATACCCCGCAGAAACAGTGTGCTACCTGTAGGTGTACAACACAAAGGTCAGCACTGCAGTACAAACTACCTGGACACGATCCACACATTCAGTACAGATGGGCATACTGGGCATGCTCACACACTTAAACACATGAAAGCCAAGTCTACAAACACCAGTGGACCAGGCATATCTGACAGTCGCAGATGTTAGTGCAGACACTCCTCAGTATGCACCACACATACTTTGCACACACAGTGGATAGGAATACAGACATATATCTAAAGACAACACACTATAATAAGCCAAAGGTAGATGTACACAGATTTGTGGAAGAGGGTGACTGTGACAAGGAGCCATCCAGCCCTGTCCCACCCAGCACACAGCCAAAGGGCCACAACCACATAAGGTTCAGATGTTACTCACTGTAGATACTAGCCACCAGTATCTATCAGCATTACAGACTATGTGGTGCACATGCTAGCTGCGCCACATGACCGTACAAGGAAGTAGTCATCTGGCAGCAGTATGCACATACCTGTGAAATATGACCATGTGTGTGAACGCATGTGGTGTGTCAATCTCTAGATTACTGGGTTATGGCCCATGCACACACACTGCCCTCCCCATTGCCCTACTATGACAAGCCTGATGAGGTCATTCACTGAGAAGTACACCTTTGGGAGAGTTGCAGCCCAGTAATCTCCATGGCACATCCCATAAGTGTGTACTGCTGTAGTGTGATAAACTAGTTAGGTAGGAGAGCCAATCCCAGACATGGCAACTGTGTGTGTGTGTGTGTGTGTGTGTGTGTGTGTGTGTGTGTGTGTGTGTGTGTGTGTGTGTGTGTGTGAGTGCGTGTTTGTGTATGTGTCTGTCTGTCTCTGCCTGTGTAGAGAGCAATGCTTTTTAGGGTAGTCACACTCCCTACAACTCAAATGCTCTACTTTGGTAAGGCTGCTTATGTCATCCACCTAGAAAAACATCTCTGGGAAGGTTGTACCCCAGTAATCTCTGTAGCGTGTGCTTAACTGCTGTAGTGTGATAAAATAGGTAGGTAGGAGTTCTAATCCCAGACTTGGCAAGCGCATATGTGTGTCTGTCCAACTCTGTCTGTGTGGAGAGCAATGCTTTTTAGGGTAGTCACACTACTTACAATTCAAATGCTCTACTTTGGCAAGGCTGCTGATGTCATCCACCTAGAAATACACCTCTGGGAAGGTTGTAGCCCAGTAATCTCCATAATCTCCCATAACTGTGTACTGCTGTAGTGTGATAAACTAGTTAGGTAGGAGATCCAATCTCTTTGTAACTCCACACTTCCTATACCTGCATACTTCTGTAGTGTAATATAATAGTTAGGTAGGAGTTCTACTCCCAAACTTGGCAATTTTGTGTGTGTGTGTGTGTGTGTGTGTGTGTGTGTGTGTGTGTGTGTGTGTGTGTGTGTGCAGAAAGTAATTCATTTTAGGCTAGTCACACTCAGTACAACTCAAATGCCCTAGTTTGACAATCCTGCTGATGTCATTCACTGTGAAATATACCTTTAGGGAAGGGGCATTCTAGAAAATCTCCATGGTGTGTCCTATTACAGCATCATGCTGTAGTGTGATATAGACCTCTAGTAGGGGTTCTATCCCCACACATGGCAGTTGTGGATGTTTTGTGTAAGGAGCAATGTATTTTAGGCTAGTCACACTCACTACAATTCAAATGCCCTACTTTGGCAATCCTGCTGCTGTCATTCACTGTGAAATACACCTTTGGAGAAGGAGAGCTCCAGTAATCTCAGTGGCGCATCCTATAATGGTGTAGTGCTATAGTATAATATACTATTTAGGTAGAAGTTCTAATCCAAGACATGACAGGTGTGTGTGTGTGTGTGTGTGTGTGTGTGTGTGTGTGTGTGTGTGTGTGTGTGTGTGTGTGTGTGTGTGTGTGTGTGTGTGTGTGTTTGTCATTTGCATCCTGTGTGGTGGTGGTTGTGAATATGTAACATTGGACTCAATATGGAGTGGGTTTTGCAAACTTCTTATATGGTGGGCCAAGTATATATCACAATGTCCACCATACAGGGATAACAGATGTGAAATAGCCAAGAGGATGGGGTGCAAATCCATAACCCTAAATGTGACATCAATGCCAGCTGAACAATGTTAGCAACCATTGTATTACCCAGGGTACACTCTCAGCCCATGTCTCATACACACACACACTTGCCTAGGCAATAGACGAACAGCCACTCTGTTGGTTGTACCCTGCATACTGCACACTGATAGTAACCATGGTGTGATTGCAGTCGGCTACAGAGGGCATGGCACCCTGTCCATCAGTCCAATAGGCTTGTACATGCCAACAGGGCACATCCCTCTTGTTCCCCACTGGACACTTGCAACACCTGTGGTGCCATCAAATGTGACCCACAAAGGACATAACATGCCTGAAACACAAGCCCTGTATGGACAGATGCCACCAACACCAGGGAATACCGGTATCATGCTATCAATGTAGGTGCAGGGACAACCTGCTCTCTATGAACAGTTCCCGCCACATGAGGCCAGGACTAGCACATCTGATGATAACGATCTGTGTACATAACATGGGACAGACACCCCAGATACAGTTCCACATGTCACTGTACATGCATGTGGGAGGTGTGCACATCCCAGACACTGTCCATATCATGGAAGAAGGAACACATACCTGGCAAGCAATGCACAGCACTGGCCACACACAATAGTCACCCAGGTGACTAGATGGTGAATATAATACCCACCTTTGTGGGCAACTCCAGACACTACACCCCTGAGCCACAATGTAGACCATTGTCATGTGGCCTGATGCCAAGGTATACCCATCATTTAGCCTTGTATAGCCGTCTGGCACCATTGACCACAACACACCCGTGAAGCAGTGTACACATGCATGTCAAGACTGGCACCCATGCCTGTGTGTGTGGTGTATGATGCGTATGACCACATTCACACTCACTACAACTCCCACTGGCATACTGAAGCATGCTGTCTGATGTCAGACACCTCCACATACCCTTTGCACATATAACCTTCGTATGACCCCTGTGGTGCATGTGATATCTGCACAGTACTGTGCTGTGGCAATCCCACTAGTGATGAGTTGTATTCTTGGCCCTGCCAAGTGTAGCAATGTGTGTGCATCCCTGTGAGAGTGTGGCTGTTTTGATGCTGACACCTCTTCATGCGGGCAGACATGGGTACTACACCTGCCACATAGCTACCATATCCCTGTTGCAGATGTCACTCACCATCACATATATGTTCTGACGGCTCCCCAACATGTAACCTATATGGTGCATCCAATAACTGCATGGACATGTGATAGCACTACATAGTCATCGGGGGTTTGATACCCTGCACTGGTAGGTGTGTGACATAAACATGCGCAAGTTTTACTCTCCCACCCCTCCCTGGCTTTTCTGTGCCTCTGTCTGCCTCTCTCACTCCCTCTCTGGTGTATGTGGAGACTTACACCTGCTTTGCATAGGCAGCAGCATGTGTATTTTTAAGTAATGCTCAGGATCAGCTGATGGTAGCTGCATGAATTACACCCTCCTCTAGCTGATTGCATGTGGAACAGCTGTGGTAACATTCCCATAGCCAATTGCATGGAAACACACACCAATATCTAGGAACATCATGTTGGTGTTGGGCCTTTCATTCACCGCGAGCAGGAACTCGATCTGTTGTTTGGCAAACAGCATCTCAGGTAGATTGGGGTTTACCTCTAACAACATACACTGTGGAAACAGGCCAACACACAGGAGAGGGATATGCCTGACCTGACTACAGACTGCAAGTGCTGCTATACTGCATTTGGAGTCATTTTGGTTTAACAGAGTGTGTGTGGATATGCTGTCCTACATGTTGACATACCTGCCATGTCAGTGCTATGTTTATGAGGGAACACCCATCTGGAGGGCCATCTGCAGACTGGGCAGTGTGTGGTGCCTTTTGTTTCAGGTGTTACCCACAGAGCACCTATCTGTGAACTGCAGAAGGTAGTGTGAGGATTGCAGTCTTTAGATGGTGACAGTCATGAGAGTTACTGACTTCTTATCCCTCATAGGACATATGGTGCAACAAACCCTGTTACAACAGTAAATGTATGAGGTTATCACAGCAACATGTCAATATCGGCCCTATGTATGTGCCTCCAGCCACAACCCTGACAACCTTTGTACATATGTCATGCAGTAATGGGTGCATATGTACTGTACACCATAATTACTGACATCATATCTGATAACAAGCCAGTGAGATATCAGACTGCTACATATGTAATGTATAGTAGGGGTTATATCTGATGACATAACCTGGACATTCTGTGGTTGTTTGTACAGTATTGAGGTGTGTGTACTGTGATTGTCGGCAGTGTGTGTATTGTTAATATGTACCTTGGCCTGTGTACAGACTGCGGTAGATGTCATTGTTCTTGGTCCTGTTCTATCTGATGTTACATGCTGCTCCACTGTATGTTACCCTATCGGCTTACATGTTTATAGGGCCATACACGCACATGTCCCATACCACAGACAGGCAACAGACCACACTGTGCAGTGGCCCAGTATATGTAGGGTGAGTTTACGTGTGGCACATATGAGGTTGGTGTTGAACACATAGTCCATATACTGTAATAATACACTAGCATGCCATATGTAGCTGTGGCTGTGTTCACATTGGTTGTGGTGATTCACTTACACACAGGTGTATGTTACTCTGTCCTGTAGCATGCCTGTAGAGCCTGATATCTATGTGCAGATACATGTGCATTCCCCCAAAGGAAATGTAGGCCAGTGTTGAGCCAGTCTGCCTGTAGCCTGCACAGTGCTTTGTTACATACCTAGCAGCTTAGTATACTTACCCAGTGAGATGTAATGTCCAGTTACTTGCCAGATGTACTGCTGCCAGGCCACCATAACAGTCATGTATCTCAGACAGAGCAGTGGGATGCTGCACAGCTGTATGTCAATATCTAGTGGGTGGTATGTGGCCATGGCACCCCCTTACCAGCAGTTATTATGTGGCAGGGGCAGACAGGGATGTGTGAATGCATAACCTATGGGGGCAAATGTATACCAGTAGTTACGTGTTATACCCATCTACATGGCTGTTAATATCCACATTGTGAGGATTGGTCCACATGTCTTGCACTAAGGGGTTATGTGTATACCTCTGGAATTTCCAGAGTGTGTCAGACTGTCCACATATATTGGCCATTATCTCTGCTGTAGTCCACAGGACCATTATGTGCTAGCAGTGGTACTGTACTATGATGTCCTTATGATGTCTGTCAGTAGCCAATGGCGCACATGTGAAAAGCAGATGTGACCTCCCACACACACCATGTCTGAGAGGACAATCCGTATGACAGTAGCAATACTCTACAAGTATACTGCTATACATACCTGACATCCCCTTGCACTACGAAGTTGGGTCTACAGGGGCTGAGGTAGGGCTACACTCCATGTTCAGGACATATGGTGATGATATATGTACATAGGCGTATCCAGAAATCTATATAGACATACAGATATACATATTGACATACATAGATGGATATGTATATGTACATAGATACACAAATAAACACCCAGATATATACATATACAGAGCAATATATGTCTACACATACACAGATAGAGATACATATGCACATATATGTATGTATACCTCCATATATCTATATATACATATACGTATTTCTAAATATACACATATGTATATGGGAGCGCTACAGAATCCTGAAAGCCCAAAGTCCTGAAGACCATCAGGGGTGAGCTGCCTTAAGGTATATGGATGTACATTACCAAACAATCCACCTTGGTTAAATGCAGGCCTACTGCCACCTGACAAACAGACTGTTCTATTTGTCAGTGTGCTTGTGATGTTGTCAGTTGTGCCTTGTTATGTAACAGTTACATCCCATTGTGTCAACTGAGGTCTTTATCCCCTAGGGATTGTCTACAGAGTGTAGGTAGAGGCTGCTGAACTATACACCTACATTAATTACTGTTGATTGTTTAGTACCCTGTGGGCCAGTCTGTCTTTACTATTGTACTACCTGATGGCCTTGGCCTGAACAGCAACATTTGTTAACTTTTCCAGACTACTGTATTAGTATAACTGTTTCACAGTTGCATTACTCAGTTTATATGGATGTCCGTGTCTAAATAGGTATATGACATGGCATATACAACTGTAATAGCACACAAATAAAGCTTTCCCATTTATGCACACCTGTGTGTGTGGTGTTATATCATTTGATATCTCTGTGGGTATATGTTGCAGAGAATGAATGTCATTTCTATGGGTGGCTCATACAGTCTCCAGTTGGTAAGGTGGTAACTGTAGGAATAGTGGCTGTTCCATATTGTGTGCACGTACTACATATTTAACTTACTGTACATATCTCTGCATGTGTATGTGTAGTTGCATATATATCTATCTATCTATAAACATATAGATATATGTAACTTGCTGTGTATATTTAGACATAGATGTAGACATCTATATCTATAGATGTAGGCATTTGCATCTATATATGTTCATATATATTTCTATATATGTATATATATATATATATATATATATATATATATATATATATATATATATATATATATATATATATATATATATATATATATATAGATATATATACATATATAGATATGTTGTATCTGTTGAGATATTAATATAGTTACACACACATATACATCTAAATGTTGGAATAGTCTCTGTACTGTTGAATGACTGGGATGGATGATATGTTTTTGAAAACATCAGTGTTATGTACAACTGACATGGCTTAGTGGTAAATCACTTTGGCTATGGAGTTCAGGGTCCTGGGTGTGAGCCTTGCAGAGGTTGTTTATTTTGTTGCTGGGCAGAACACAGGCCGTTGGATACAGAATGACTAAGGCACTTTAAAGTAGTTGTAAGCAGGTTTGCATGGGTTTGCTTGGAGGTAAGCACTGCTAACTTCTGGTTACAGTTTAGTATACTCCGTTAGCTTCTAAATTGCTTAACCTGTGTAGGCATAGCTTACCCCCACTCAAACAGGTTTAAACCCGCTTACTGCTGTTTAAAAGTGCTTACTCTCGATTACCCCCTTGCTAATTTCTTTAAAAGAAAAGAAAAAAGGGTTGATAGGAAACTGGTGAAAAAGGGGCAGAAATAAGGAAAGACAGTAGGAAAAGTAGCCTGGGATGTGCAGGAAGGGCATAGGGAAGGTCCATTGCTGCCCATTTCTACTACAGCAACAGCTGTGCATATACACTGAATTTGGAGGTAGATTTGGACACTCAAACCCCTGGGAGGGGGTGAGGACAACAAAAATAAGTTGTGATGCCAATTAGACCGGATTACATGTGTCCAGTGGACATGTTTGCGAAATGGACAGGTATGTATGGGGCAAGATTTTTTTGTGGGAACAGATTGCCCTTTTTTTCATGTGAGATTGGGATGTTGTGGTGGGATCGTAGGTATATTTGGGGAGGTAGGTTGGGTAGGTTAACAGACAAGACAAACAAGACACATACAGGGGCAGTATATGACACATGCGAGGGGTAAACACCTTGATGGTTAGGGGTGTTGGGAAATCAGAAGCCCACAAGCCCCCTAGTGGAAACAGTGGGACTGAGGTCCCCACCCATGGGCAGTCACCACAGCACCTTCACAGCCCTGAAGGTGGCTGTGCTGGGGGCTGAGTCACAGAGCCAGGCTGACTCTCTAATCATGACATGCGGCCCTTGAGCTAGCATAGAAGATCACTAAACTTCTGAATGAGCTCTCTACGCACCACAACCCTGACCTGGCAAAGGGTGACAGTTGCCTGTCCATGCCCACTCCCAGGGGGAGGCAAGCCCCATCCTCTGAGGCGGTTCCACCCAAAGGTGGTGCAGGACCAACAGACAGGGAGGTCCCAGTTTGGGCCCCAGACATGCTGGTGCCCGGTGCCACGGCCAGCTGAGGTGGGACAGGTGAGTCCGCTGGGACCGGCCTTCCCAAATGTGCTATAGTGTTTAGATTTCATCATCATATGTGGGTTAGTAATAGTCAACACATTCCAGGGTTAAGTATAACAGCATGCATAGATATTCCCATTAACCCAGACACCAGGTATGGAACAGTTGCATATCAAACAGAACACATGCATATATGGGACCACAGTGGTAATAAGAACAGCATGCAGGTACATTGATGGCACCATGCCACCAATGTTGGAATAATTCAATACAGCACATGCATGGGAACCATTAAAATATTTATCAAACAATTGGTCATTATCAGAACATAGGTATCATTACATACCAGTTGTGGTGGGTATGTTGATTATTGTTGGAGGTATGGTGGGGGACAGAGAGAGAGAGAGAGATGTCAATTAACAACTAGTATATTCCTGTAGTCCACATTACTTTCCTAGTCAGTGCTGTTATCCGTACCTTACAAGTCTTAGTACACTACCCTATAGCCTTAGCTTGGACAATGATATGGCTGTCATCATCGTTACACATGAACCGGTTTTACCTGCAGTATACACATCTTACCTGGTATACCTGTGGAGGGAATGTTTAACACTAACTGTTTCTACACATACTCCCAAATTCCAGGTTGATGTGCACATAGCTATCCAACTCTTTCCGCGCAGACTCTGGCCATGTGTTGACCACATGCTGGTGTGCCGGGACATTTCTAGAATATTGCCCTCTTCCACCTTTAGTGACCTGACACACACATATACATGCTTTCCTACACAGTTATAATATGTAGCACAGTGTGGGTGACAGTGACCAGTGATACTTTATTATTCAGAGAAACTGCAACACTCACAATTCTCTACAATACCAGAGTGAACAGTACCAATACAGGTATAATGGTCTGTATTTCTCAGCACAGTGTTCGTATCCGAAGTACCTGTGGGAGCAATGTTTGTTAGGACTTCCTGACTTTTGCCACACAAAGTTCCTGATTACACATTAGTATTATGCACATACATCTCACTCTGTGACTGTACACACTCTGGTCACAGCTTGACAACATGGGAGTGCAGATAGAACATACTTGAAATATTATTCTCCTAACAGTTTTGGGGGTTGCTACAGTGACAGGTGTGTTCTCATAGATGTCCGACAATCACTTGTATTCCCTATTTACTGGCTAAACATCTGGGATCATCCCACAGGCTTACCAGGGGGACAGGGGGACAGGTAGCAGATATGGGCCCATATACTGGACATTCTAGCCTCATCTGTACAGTTGTGGGTATGATTCTGTATGCAGCCTAATTCCACTCGCAGGATTCAGACCAGGGCTGTGTCTGCTACAGCTTAAACACTGTCCATCACAGTTGTGTCTGCTATATAGATATTGCTGTATATCTCCTATCTGCTTTCTGTCTTTTTAATCCCCTGTGCTTTTGCATTCTGATCTTTTATTACAACACCCTTATACAGATTTCCTAGACAGTTACATTTTGTAGGACAGTGTGGGCGACAGTGATGTGTAATACCTCATTATTCAGAGCAACTGCATCAGCCGCACTGCCATACAATACCAATGTAAACAGTACCAGTACTGGGTATCATTCTTGTATTTCTGGGCACAGTGTTGGTATCTGACAGACCTGTGGGAGGAATGTTTATTAGCACTACCTGAATGTTCCCACACACAGTACCAGATTCCACATTACTATCATGCACATACATCTCACTCTGTTACTGTACACACTGTCCACAGCTTGACAAGTTGGGATGTAAATGGGACATATGTGGCTTCTTAGTCACATAAGGTTTTGGGGAGCTGCTAGTATGACAGCTTTGTTCTCATAAATGCGTGTCAATCAGTTGTATTTCCTGTTTGCTGCTTATATGTCTGGGATCATTCCACTGATTTCCCAGGAGGACAGGTTGATAGGCAACAGATATGGGCCACTTTACTGGACATTCTGGACAGATCTGTACAGTTGTGGGGTATGATTCTGTATGCAGACTACTACCACTGGCAGGATTCGAACCATGGCTGTCTGTGCTAAAAACAACAACAGTTCACATCTCAGTTGCATGTGCTATTTGTTTTTTGCTGTCTGCATTTTCCCTGTTTACTGTCTATGTGTCTCTCAGTTGTACTAAATGGCCTCTGGGGATTACACCTGTCATATACAGGCATTCCTACGCATTCAATTTATGGTGCACGGTGTGGGTAACAGTGCTTAATACTACAGTATTATTACATGACTGCAAATCTACATTACCATATAATACCAGAATATAGACATGCAGTCCAGCAGTTAGACCTGTTTTGTCAGGCTATTACACTTTTATTGACATACAAACAATATGAGACTCTTCCTGACATATTCTCTAGTGTATGCAGTACTTGCCTTGAACAATACAGGTTTTATACAGGCAATTAATTTACTACTACTTTTAGGGTCTATGTTATAAACATGAACGTTTACTTACAGGAATACCTAAACGTCGACACATATTCCTCGAAACGCATATACACCGAATGCCCTAAACCGCGAAATTCAAAAAGTCGAACTGTCAAAGTTGTCCCACCCTACCGCCTGCTACATACTACCTACACAAACAAACTAAATAAACCACATACATACACTAACCAAAACCCTTCTTCTAACCCTAAACTAAACCCTACTTCTAACCCTACACTAAACTTTCATATACCACCATGTATGCACTTAACTTAGCCTGCACCCTAACCCTAAGGTCCGTAACTATCGCACACTTACCTTAAAAAGCTAAACCCAAACAAACTAAATAATCCACACACATACACTTAACAAAACCCTACTTCTAACCCTACACTAAATCTAACATACATTACCATCTATGCACTTATTTTAACCCGCACCCTAACCCTAAGGTCCGTAACTATCGCACACTTACCTTATGGAGCTATACTGCAGAAGGGCCAACCATGACGATTCGACATTTCCACTTTTGCGCTTCTGAACAATTGATGTTTTCGTGGTTCTATGAAGACATGTCGACATTTAGGCGTTCGGGTAAGTAAACGTTCGTCCTTACAATATAGTCCCCACTTTTAGTTTTATTTCCTATGACAGTAAATGCATGAGTATTACTAACCTGCCTCACATCGCAACCTCACCTGGTGACTGATGTGGGCCTCCTGTTTCGTGGCCCACTCCACTGGAGCTGTGGGGGACGTAAGAGGAATATTTAGCCATACCTATCCATGATATACCTGAGCTGGCAATTATTACACACATACTGGAGTGATACTTAACGACTGGAACATCCCCAGCCGCTCTAGAATCTTGGAGACACTCCTCCAAGAGGTCTCCCTTATGCCGCTTCAGGTCAGCATAGTGGTGCCTGACCTGCTTACCAGTTCGGGGTACGCCAGTGACACTGGTGAGGTCATGGGCGAGAAAGTCCCAGGCCTCTTCCTTATATTGGGAGCCCTGCTACTGGCCCTGCAGCCGTCTCTGATCATGGTCTTTGACAAGGAGTCCTGCCATGACCTTGGACTCCTAGATGCACCAGTGCTGTGCCCACAAGCACACGCCTTCTCCCCTTACTGCCAAAGTGCCTGCAAGGGGAAGCTACAACCAGTTATGAGATGTATTCCTGCCTCTTGCATTTAAGTAGGGCCTATTTCCCACACTTTTCTGTGACTGGCTGGTTTTGAAAAGGTTAAGCTGTGGAAAAACCTGCTTACCTAAAGTTAGCATTGTTTAAAGGGGTTTACCACTGGACACAATGAGTTAACTGGCCTACACATTGCTTACACCTCCTAAGCTGACCTGTGCAATGCTTAGTGTTGCTTACATTAGACTTTGCATTATAATTCCTTTTTGACATTGAGTTATTATTCATTACACCTTATATGTATGCCCGGCATGCATGATTAATGTGTACGTACACTCTATGGGGTCCTTGTGTTTTATTGGGACTTCAACACTCTATTGTAATTACACCTCACTTCTGGGCTTACTGCTGTACTCCAGTTCACATATATATGTTATGTAGTGGGTTATGGAACATATGACTGTATACTGATTCCTTTCACATGTTCAGTTTTGTTTTGCTATGGTGAGGACTTGTTTGCTGATACCTCATTCTCCTGTGCTTCTGTGATGGCTTGGTGGTTAACTACTGTGACTATGTTGTATAGGGTCCTGGGTTTGAGACCTGTATGGCTATTTATTTTGTTGATGGGCAGAACAAGGGCCGTTGGATACAGAGTGATTAAGGCACATTTGAGCATTAGTAAGCAGGTTTGCGTGGGTTTGCATGATGGTAAGTACTGCTAAACTGACGTTACATCTGCTTACAGAGAGTTAGCTTCTGAATTGCTTAACAAGTGTAGGCATTGCTTGCTGTCACACAAATGGGGTTAAACTCACTTACTAGTGCTTAAATATGCTTACTACTGCTTATTGGTGCTTAAACCTGCTTACTAGTGCTTTATTCATTATGACACTGACACCTCACATGTGCATTTACTGCAGTACTCCAGTTCATAAAAATATGAATCTGATCTCTGTCTAACGTACAGAGCCATGTCCAACCCAGAATTGTTGAACATGCTCCATCTTAGCAAAACCAAATCAAACCAAATCTACTCGAGCTACACGCTCTAGGGATATAAACCTCAATACAACAATGAATAGAACATGCTGGAGGGATAGATTCCCTTCGCAGAGACTTCCCTTACTATAGAACAGGGTCCCAATCTACATAAGACAGAGCCCCTCACTATCACTCTTCAAGAGGAACCTTGATGAGTGGATGGGTAACAGAAAGTTCACACCGGGGATCACACCAACAGCACTACTAGATAGGGGCCAAGGGTACTAGCTGCTAGTACAAGGGTCTAGGGAACTACTAAAGGGGTGGTGAATACCGCACAATGTGGCTGGGCTAATATATGCTTCGGGCAGATAGCCCAGTACCAACCTATGAACCTATATGTTATTTAGTGGGTTTTGCAACATAAATATTGATCATAACATGCTTTGCCATGGAAAATGGAATGTGCTGCAGTGGTACTCGACCCAGGAATGTCTGCTCATAAGGCTAATGCTCTGCCCATTACACTATTGCTATGCTGCTTCATTTGCATATATCTTCCTTGTTATCCTCTTCAGCCATTTAAGCTGCATTAACCGTAGCTAAGTGATGGGCATACCCGCACACCTATGGTTAACTTTAATGGGATTTTTATAAAAATAAATAAATAAAGGGTTTGTTCATTTAATTTATGTATACTGTTGCTGTTGTACACAAGGGGACTGTTGGTGGGGATATGTGGACACCTATGAGCGGTCTCGCTAATTTCTGATCCCGTTCTGCTGTTCTTCATTGCAGGGGCATGTATATTCTGAGAGCTCTGCACTCAGACACGCCCCCTGCACTCTTAAGACTAGGAGCTCAGGCAGCGTGCCTCATCATGGTGCGCTGCTGTCCTGCTCCTAAACGGCCGCCTCCATGCAGGACTAAGCTAGTCCTGCACAGAGGAATAGTAAATCCGGGGGAGAGTGGGATAGTAGTTCATGTACTTAATCCAGTGTGAAAGTTTTCTGAAGTACTGATTTTTGATTTTCCCACAGAATAAGAATGCTATAGCTATTATTTAATGAAAGAATCCCGATACTGTCAAAAACATGTTTTTATTGTTTATTATACAGTTACAGCACTTTAAAGAATTGCTGTGCATTATATCTGGATAGCTGACACTTTAAAATACCCATAGTTATTCTTTGCTTCACAAGTCAAGTTAAATCATTGCTGCCCATTGTGTCTGGAGATGTATAAATATGTTAACTACATTTGGGCTGAGACACTGTGAGGAACTATTAAGAAGAATTCTTTGCAATGAGAGCAGAGTGTGTGAACATTTAGATTTAAATGGTTTGTTTATAACCATTGTGTTAGGTCCCCACAGCAGTCAGACTTCTATTCTTTCTTGTGTATGTAGTTCACTAAATTCCCTGACTCTGCTAAAGATTGAAATTGTGTTTTGACTTCACTCGACAGCACATATGTGATTCACCTTATTAAGTTTATTGCATTGTGCTCTTTTTAAAAATCTTAGGAGGAATATAAATTCAGCTTTGTCTCCCCATGCACTGTGTATCTCATACAGAATGAATATTAAAGACTCCCTTCTGACCTGCATTATCAGCAGAAATAGTTTTAACATCTTTCAGAAACTGAAATGTTCTTCTAGTCAAGATTTATTTGGAACACTTTGACCTGTACTACTTAAATTATTGACTATGTTCTTCATAGTTTTAATGATTCTAAGTATATGTAAATAAGGTGCAAATTTTATTTTATTTACAGAGATATTAATTCAATATTTGTTATACTGAAGTAAAAGGTTTGACTCAATAAAAAAAAAATTACAAGGGAAAAAAAGCATCAAATAGCCTGAGGAAAATACAGTGACTTTAGGTACTTGCAAAAGTGCATGAACTGGTGTATGTGTGTGTGTGTGTGTGTGTGTGTGTGTGTGTGTGTGTGTGTGTGTGTGTTAGTCATTGGGCTATTCCTAACCCCAACAATAAAATACATGACAGCTCTCAGGATTTTACGACCAGCTTTATTAGAATATGTCAAACACCTCAATATCAACCATCTTTATTAACACAAAGTAATATTACAATAAGATAATTCAACTAGGCAGCATAACAGACTGCTAACCTTCCACTTAAAGTCTTAAGCTTCATCCACACATCTTTACAAAGACTATATGTCATGTAGAAGGGTTCCACTGTTCATTAATGGCACTTAACTTTCACAGACAACGTAATACCACTCACCTGAACCAATGAAAGCTCCAACTGTCAAACAAAAAAGGTAGTGGGGAAAGAAGGGCCTACCCATCGAATAATTACTAGTGCCCTTCTTCCACCCCATCTCATACAAAATGTTACGGGAAAGTAGGAAGAGTAACAGAAACTGTAATGCCAAAAGGACTTCTCGTGTCTTAACCTGCCATTATATAACCTCCCTTCCCTACTCTGCCTCTCTTGAGCCCTCACTCAACTCGCCCTTCCCCGCCAACTTCCCAGTCTTAGTTACTTAAAGGTACAGCCCAATGACAAGTTAGTCTGCTAAACAATTTTCTTTTGACCCTGGGCTATCCCCCCAACAATAAAACACTTGACAACTCTCATGGCTTTGTGACCCGCTTTATTACAATATGTCATACACTTTATCAATCATCTTTATTCATAGGTTCATAGGTTCATAGGTATATACTAGGCTATCGGCCCAAGGGCCTATGTAAGCCTAGCCAACAAGGTTCCCTGGCTTATGCCACCCAAGAAAGTTATTCACCTAGTGCTTACCACTCCCACTGATTAGCTACAAGGCTTCCCTCCAACACAGAAAGGCTTGGGGGGCTCAGAAGCTTATATTCAGTCCTGGATACAGCAAATCTGTATCTGTATCACAGGTTACAGGAAAGGTAGGAAACAGGCTTACAGTTTTTTTTTTTTTTTTTAACAGAAAAGTAGCAAAAACAGTATTAAAAACAATTCACATGCAGTGCAAGCTAGCACACTTAAGTATGTAGCTATATTAGACCAAGCACAGTTTAAAAAATGCAATTAAATTAGAAAGGACTAATAGCAAGTGCAGAAAGAGTTTATTAGGTAGGATGTGGTAAAGAGATGGCACTGTGGGAGTGTCCCAGATCAAATCTACAGTGGAGCGGGCAACTGCAAAAGCCACCAAATTTAAACTACAAACCAAAAATAGGGAGAGTGGGACAAAACTGAGATCTAAGCAACAACTAACAGTACAAACTCTAAAACCAAAATAATATACTCAGCTTTGTTTATTTGCAGATCAGTCTCTCAGAACAGGGAGAAAACAGCTTCAACAGAGATCTAAGCAACAATTAGAAAACTCTATGACCAAAAAATATATAGTCAGCTCTGTATATTTGCAGATAGTCTGGAAGGCAGTCTGTCAGAACACAGGTTCCAGCAATTAAATGCAAGCTGTTACTAACAGGTCAAATTTTATGCAAGTGATCCTTGAGTTAGATAACACACAAGCTGTAAAAAACAGTAATACCAACTGAAGATACGGCAGAAAATAGAGGGGGCAGTTTCAACAGAGATCTAAGCAACAACTAACAGTACAAACTCTAAAAACCAAAAAATATACTCAGCTCTGTATATTTGCAGATCAGTCTCTCAGAACAGGGAGACAACAGTTTCAACAATGATCTAAGCAACAATTAACTAACTCTATAACCCCAAGAAAATATACTCAGCTCTGTATATTTGCAGATAGTCTTATTGACACCAAGTAGCACTCATCAAATATTACCATAACATGACTGTGCAGTGTGATAGACTGCTTATCTTCCTCTTAAACACTTTAATAATAACTTCAACCACACATCTTTGCAAAGACTAAGCAGCATATGAAACCACTCACCACAAACTTATGCTCACTAACACAACTTAACTCCACCAGTCAGCATAATACTGCTCACCTGAACCACTGAGAATTCCAACTTTCAAATAAATTAGGGAAAGGGGGAAGAGTGGCCTATGCATTGAACAATTACTAGGGCCTTTATTCTGCCCACCAGGCTGCTTCTCAACTTGTTTCACCCTGAACTTTAACCAATATCTCCCAAAGATATCCTGCATAAACAATGTCAGCTGCACATTGAACATGTCCAGATATAGTGGTGCAAGAAAAGAAGAAAAAAGTAGCATTGATCATTGAAATTGCCACACCCAGTGACTACAGTGTCCTGTGTACAGAGAGACACAAAGTCAAAAAATATCAGGATTTGCAAGCAGAAACAAGAGCAACGTGGAGGAAATATACCCGTATAGTTACAATAGTGGTAGGAGCAACAAGTCTTATAAAAAAGAGTCCACAATCATATTTAGATATGCTACCGATACATGTAACTCCATACAAATTGCAGAAGGAGTCATTGCTGGGTACATTGAAAGTGCTGGGAAGAGAACTCAAAGAGTGAAACAATACTAATTTCATGAACTTTAATTGTACTTTGACTTAGGATTGGGGTCCAGTCCCATCATGGTATTAGAAACCCAAAAGATTTGTAGAAATTAAAAAGGGAGAAAACATGTTTAAACGGATATTGTTAAGATGCACACCATCACCACAGAACAAGGTCAGATCACTATCCACAAAATGCAAGTGTTCTACTACCCGAAAGCCTAATGGACAACTCACCCTAGCCATCCTGTGGTTACGGTACCTCCTAGTCACCTCCACTGCTTCAAACTTATCAACACCCCTGTAAACCAACCTGGGAATTATGGGTGACAAAAAAGCTATAGTCCCCAGGAACTTCTGCACAATGACTGATAAGTCCCTTAACAAACAGGCAAGCAACCTCCATTTAGGTATACTACCAATGTCATTATCTTCCAGATGTATACCTATCCAGATAGGTTCCCCAAACTGCTATCTTAGCCTTTCATAGGTTCCCCAAACTGCTATCTTAGCCTTTCCAATGTTGGTAACAATTGACACCACTACATAAGTGAAAATCGCACCACTGGACATGCCAATACACTGGATCCAGGCACAAATTCACATCTCAAGGATGCACTTCCACTTTTCTAGCCCCCAGTAAATAAAATACTGACCCAGAATGACTAAAAGATTCCATCCTGCAAAAGAAATGCACACAATTAATCATTTTATGCAACTCTGTTTCCCTTACATTCTAACAAATGCAACCCAAAAATGCCCTAGATTGCCAGCTCCCTACTCTTTTAATGATCTACCTTCCTCAGCCAAATCAGATGCCCTTTCTATCCTGAACGAATGAGTGGCATAATTATCCACTAACAGTCCTTGCCCTCACAATGCCATCCTCACCCAAGACACAAACTTCCTTGCATCTACTTTTTCCTCTTCAAATCCCAAAAAACAGCACCCAATGGGTGCAATGTCTCTTGCCACTTTCTAGCCCATGCTACCCGGCATAACAAATTCACTCTACTCCTTGGTATCTCCACCTACTTTCTCTCACCATCTTGGTCAGTTTTTGATCATATTAACCAGACCAATACCCCACTGAAGTAATTTCAATGTCTTTCCATTGCAAATTACCCAACAGTTCACTGACATCAAATGCCCCAACATACACGAAAACTGTTAAAGTGGTCCGCATCACATAATCAAAGTGAGAACAAGTCCCCTTGTGCAATCTTGTCATCTAAACTGGCAACATATGCTTGTCTAATGGTAAAGATATATAACCCCTTCCTCAGATGCACTTTCACCCAACCCTCAATAGTAACTAGTAAAATCTCACAAATTTGATAATTTTGCCACAGCACACAATGCAGCAAGGTGTACCCTAGTCCTCCTGACTGTCTCACCAACCCTTCACCTCTCCACAAAAATCTCAAGATTAAATCAACTGGACAATTCTTCCCATTTACCAATAAAATAGTAACAAACTGCTTAAAAAACAGCAAAGGTTTATCATATGCCTTCCTAGTATCTTCAGAGCAGGATTGCTGAACCAGCCAATTTACCACTCAACCAATCTCCCACACTTTCCCAGGCAAAATAGTGTGGCTTACCTGAACTCTAGGTACCAGCTGCCAAAACTAACAGAACTGAGCTAAAATACTGCAATTGCCAGAAATATGCTGAACTAAAAAGGAAAGGTTAATGTTTAAACAAAGCAAAATAATCTTCCTGAGTAAGCCTTGCACCCATCTAAAATTTTCCAACTTCTTAGTCAACACTTGCACAACTACCCTATTGATGTGAAAGTCATCCTCTCACACTACCAATGATGCCCAAATTAGAATCAGTTCCAATAAAGTGATAACCTATTAATGCTCAAACCATCCCTTTGTCCCCATTTCAGCAAACCACCTGCATCCAAAACATGCTCCTGTATCTAGCCCCTATGTTGCATCTGTAAACAAGTCAAAATCCTGCAAAGCAACCCAGTCATCCTGCCATAAAGATTCTCTAATGAAGCATTTGAGAAACTCCAAGCATATAGACATGTCTTCCATGGCCAGCTTGCCTATCCTTACCCAGTGATGCTTCTGGTTTGCATTCCACAGCAAATTAGCCGTAGCTTAACAGAATGTACGATCCTTACTGCATTACATATAAAATTAAGTAGTCCTAAAATCTCCATCATCTCTTTAATTCTCATCTTTTCCCTTTACACCACTGACTCCAATTTATCTATAACTTTGTCCACCTTGTCATATGGCAGTCTCAACATTTCAAAGTTTGCTTCAGGCTCAAAACATAAAGAGGTTAATGACGTAGCTGGCCCTTCAGCTGTGCCCTTAACCAGTAGTACATCAAGCTCCACACACACTTTCTCAAACAAACTCATTCCCCTGACCACCAATGCCTTTCCTTCCCCAGTCAGAAGGAAAATAATCTAAATAATGTACCATCCCCATGCCAACTGCCTTCTGCTGTCACATCCAGTGCAACGCTGTGATTAACTTCTCAAAAGTGACACACATGACTGCACAGCCCACATGAAATAAAACTTTCCATCTAGATGCATGCCCAAAATATGCCAGTGTTGGTCCCTCACTGGTAGCAACCAAAATGCTCACTAGATATCCAACTTCACTTACCATGGATCCTTAAATGACCTAACCTTACCCAATGACAAATACTGAACCTTAACATGTGAACTATTAACATGGGCATGGAAAGAAATACCTTATGGAAAATAAAAATAATGGATTAACCTAAATTCAATCTGGTGATTTCTTGGCACCAAACCCAGTGGAGCTATTCAATATTTGTAAATGGAAGAACTTCAAAAGGACCTAATAATCTTCTTGCAGCCAGTTCCATGTCTTACAATTTCTGCATTATTTCTTCCTTCCTGACAAATGATTTCAAAGTTTTACAGATATGCAGTGAATTATCCACCTTATATTTTATTGCAAAACCATATTGAAACCCCTCCACCAGTTTCAGACACACTTTATTATTAGGGTAGCCCTGAAGAAGAGATTCCAACCATCTCATATTAATAGACAAATGCACCCCCCAACTAGTTCCAGTTCGAAAGGATGATCTTTGAAATCCCTCCTTCTTCTTACCTTGGTCTTCAAATCCTGCCATGGCCCCATACCATTATCCCTCATCCAGGTCAACCCTTCCTCCCTCCAAAACTTGATAGCAGGATGTTGGCTTGCATAGTGAGAATACACATGTAGGAATCTACATGTGGTCCAAGAACAATTTCACATATTGAACGCCCAACATGCCCTCACCTTGATCCCCATTTCCCACTGATTACTCCTGGACCACACTACCTGACCTACCCAACATGCTTCCCATCCAGGTATCAGGATCCCTATGCTCATCTTTAGTTTATGAAAAAAGTTGATCATACCATATCCAGGCCTGGCCTCTGTGCCTTACTAATCATTAGAAATAAGATAATAGTGGAAATGCCTGCTGGGGCTCTTTTTCAATTATAAGAGCCATGAAATAGGCTGATACTGCCCTATTTCTCTCTTCCCTAATGTAGCCATGGCTGCAGTAAGATCACTGACCCCTGCAGACTTCACCTCTGCTAACCAATTAAACACCTTCAGCATCTATGACATGAATGACTTTGACAAAATCTCCTCGCCAAACCTTCTCCTTCACAACCATTGGGATGTGCACTGTGATAACTACTGCTTTACCTGGTGCCCCACTTGCCAGAACTGAATGTAGGTCCACTTCTGTTACATGACTCACCTCGCCTATCACCCTGATGCCTGGTGACAGCAGAAAATCCCTGTTCTATTACTAGACATCCCTAAGCCCATTTGCAGTACCTCAGACCCTTCACCTAAGTGTGCTCCATTGCTTTCTATCACAAGCAAACCTGCAATCAGCATCTAGTGCCCAAAATCAAATCCTACACCTATGTAAGTAAGTCAGTATCTGGCATAACATTGCCTAAATCCCCTTGCCCAGAAAGCATGCTAACATCTGTACCTGCTGACTGTTGCTGAGAAGTTGAGGACAACTCAGTCAAGCTCCTCTGCACCCTTCTTGCTATCTCCTAGAGCTCTTCTGGATGCATACCCATCACAGCCCTTTGAGATCTTTTGGATTTTTTGGCAATCAACTCAGAGGCTTCCATGACTGTCTGCTACCCTCAGCCTTAACACTTCTATCCATAATGCCCATAGCAGCTGAAATAACTCATCTGTCTAGTATACCAGTTCTTGCACTACCTTGTTAGATCCTCCACTTGTGCCTACCTGCATGCAACGAAACAGTGAGTCAAAAAACCTACATCTACAATTGTACTATCTTCCCCTTCCTTCCTTATCAAGCTCCCTTAACTTCTTCTAATATATATTTACCTTTATTGTTATTTTGAAATAAAATATATTTTTGGGAAGGAACAGAAGACCTACATACCTACCAGCCCCCCACCCCACCCCCCATCCCAGCACACAATATTTGTGAAGCAAAACCCTCTTCTCACCTATTGCCCCATCTTCAGATCTAACCAGAGTTTGGGGCACATTTCAAAATTATTAGGTACGGTCAGGGACATTTTGAAAATGTAAGTATTATTAACCCAAGACACAGAGGGAATAAGAAAATGCGAATTAATATATATCTCCTAAAGTAAGAAGTCTATTGCTCTAACTATTATCATCATTTATTAGGTATAAATCACCACCATTTCCCCAAACTATAAAGAATGAAGGTAAAAACTGTGTAAAAACTAGGAGCATCACTGAAATTATGTAGAATACACTACTGTATATTGTCTGTGTTTGAAAATTAACAAACTGTAGTGGGTAGATTCAAGGCAAACAACAATGTACCAAGCATCTGTGAGATAAGCATTAACCATTCTGCCATCTGCCAGATCTTGAGTGTCTTTTCTTAAACTCTCAAGCTGAAATCTACTCTCCAGGAAGCAACATGATTTCTGGTCTGGATGCAGCACTGTAACATTGTCTTCTCCTTCACAGATGACATCCTATCCAACACAGTCAAAGGCATCCTGAAAGGCACAGTCTTTACTGACCTCACAAAAGACTTCAAACTAATTGACTATAACTTACTATTTGACAGACTAACTGAATAAGTATTAGTGATGATGCAAAACCTTGGTTTGCAGACATCCGCACCAACTGATCCTTCAAGGTGAAAGTAGCACAACCACCTTTGAAATAGCTTCTCTTATGAAAGGAGTTCCCCAGGGTTCCACTTTAACCCCTCTGCTTTTCCATATTTATCAACAAACTCCCATCTGATCATCCTCAGAGACCTCTTAATTCTTTATGCAGATGACATGGTTATCTATAGGTGAAGCAAATTCTCTCTATTATACAAACTCAGCCCCAAGATGACCTCCAAACCATCAACCAATGCTTTATACACCAGAAACTTACACTCAATTCCTCAAAAACAAAGCTATTGTATTTGGAACCAACCAAAAAAATAGCCTACCATCCTTAATATTAAAGATGTTAACAATACTATTATAGAAACTACTACATCCTTCAAATACCTTGGCATTTGGCTAGACCTATCTCTTAACATTCAAGTACACATTGAAAATACATGTGGAAAGATCAGCATATTCCAGCTCTGGGCAACCAATTACCTCTTCTGTCCAAGCCATCCAAAGCTGCCATAGGCAAAGGAATTCTCGTATCTGAACTCAGATATGGACTACCCATAATAGCTGCAGCTTAAAAGAAAAATGCCAGAGCATTTAAACCCATCTCCAATAAAATGTGTGGGATTATTACTAAGTCAGCCACTAATGAGCACCACTGCCTAACTCCCACCAAAGCTAAAAGGCTCCCAGTACATTGAGAGCTAATCTCCTACTAGGATCACCAGTTCACAAAGTCCTTACTCCTGAGACATCTTACCCTCTCACTCATATACATTTCGCCACCCCCCCCCATATAATCTCAGCGGTAGTTCTCAATCTCAACCCACCCTACTAACTCCAGAAATTAAACTTTATTGCACTGGATATGCATTGCTTTTTTATCACCTAAACTATGGGACTCCTTTCTTCTCTCAGAGACATCCAAAAGTACTTGGATTTTAGACAACAGCTCATGCAACACCTTTCACCCAAAGTGCCACTGCACTTACACAGGTCACATCACACAAAACCTGCAGCTTTCTTTCACCTCTTTAGTTTTAGTTCATCCTTCCTTATCTCATTCAACCTACCTCTCTCTTTTATGGATTGCTCCCATTTGTTTCCCTTTCTACTCCTCTTCCATTTGCATGTGTCTCTCACCATTTCTCTATCCTCTCCCCATGATATACTTTCCTGCAACTATTCTCACTCATCTATTCTAATGTCTTCATACCTTTCTGTATAACATGCTGCTATCGTTGTAGCATAAGTAATCTCAGTCATTGTAGTTACATCTTATCCAAAAAGCTGTGTTAAGCATAATTTCATTTTTTCCATCCATTTTTTAATATTGTAAACAGCCTCTTGAACTAAATGTTGTGGCATGTTCGTACATGTGTAAATATGTATATGTTTTTGAGCATATCCTTGTATCTATAAATATCGTGTTCATTTCTTATATGATCCTATTCACCTGGGCTGTGCCTGCAAATGGTTCATTAAGATCAGTGCATTAATACAGAAAACAAATATAAATAAATATAATAATTTCTGTACATATAAAGCTAGCTAGCTAGCTAGATGGATACACATGTAAGGAAAAGGGGACCTTAACTAGTCATTAAGCAAGAGCTGCAATTTCCTAGCAACCCTATGTAGAAGCTGAATAGTTAAGTCAAGTTAATAACATCATAACTTACTTCGGCCTGCCATGTCCTTAGCCCTACAGCCCAGTGCTAGCATGGAAAGCCAGCATACTATTTCTCTGGCTCCCTAAACCACCAATGAGTGACTAGAGCAAATATTTCCTTTGACAGAACTTCACATTCATGCAACCTCCCTCCATACTTCTCAACCACCCAAATTTTGCAAAACATCACGATTTACCTCATTATTCTGGCAAACTCTGAAGCTTTAATTCTATAAATAATAGTAGATATTTAAGTTTCATAGTTCATATTCCTAAAATACATCCTAGCACCAACCCTGATATTCAAGCAAAATTCTAACTGTACAACTCAAGAAACTGAGACACGACACCAAGGAGCAGCCATTAGGCTACTGAGTATAACGCGGGTTGTGTTAACTTATCTGGATGGTTGAAGGATTTAAGGATGTTAATGTTCTTGGTTAGAGATCATTGGGGCTATTCCAGCAGAGTTCTATGCCTAGATGTATATGTACCAAAAGAGGTATTCTGTTCGATGATGGATTTAAAATGAATAACAATTATAGGACTTCTTTGGATATTGAAGATATTCCTTTAAAAATTAACTGGGGCAGATGGATGTATTTCCTGAATATGATGGAACCATGATGATAAATGAAGGACAGTTTTCTAACTAAGTACATGATCCTCGTATGACCATGTATGTCTGAAGGGGTGAGGGAGGAGCAGCATTTTTACCAAATACTGCCCTGCACTTTTATGCATTTAGGTTGAGACCATTTTTGGTAAATGTTCATTCCAGTTGTTGTTGAAGCTGTATAGTACCACTGGATGAGCAGATAACAGTGCCCAACGTACTGTCATCAGCAAAACTGGTCAACTAACCTTCTCTGATAGTTTCTTAAATATCTGTAAAATAAATGCTAAACCAGACAGGGGCAACCATTGATCTGTGTGGTACCTGATTAAAGTTTTACTTTCAGGGAGAGTACCAATAGCTTTCGTAATTTGCCTCTGTTGGATAATCAATTTGCAATCCTAGAGACAACATATGGATTTACATTGTCTAATTTTTCAATAATACCAGTGGGGTCATGTCAAACGTCATGGCCAGGCTGACATAATAAGTGGCTAGGGGTGATCACTGTCCATATCCTCTGCAAGCTTTTCAAAGAAGGCTGTTAGATTCAAGAGACAGGACCTGTCCTTTACATAACCAGGCTGATTGAAGTCTAGATCAGTTATGTTGCCCATACCTACCTAAGAGAGTTATGATATGCTCCATGGCTTTGCCCATATGGCAATTGTGGTGATAGGCTGATAATTACTTAGGTCTGTGTATGGGCTGTCCTTGTGCATTGAAGCTGCAGTCGTTATTCTCCAGCGATTAGACAGAGAAACCCTGTAGATAGGTTTAAGTTGATCATTTTAAGTAGAAGGTCAGATAGTGCATACCTGGCATTGTTAAAAATGCAGCCTATTATGTTGTCTGGTCGTATGGAAATATTATCTTAAGACTTTAACAAGGATTCTAAGACTTGTTCCAACATAATGTCAAGGGAAAATAAACTTTCAGGGATAGAGGGGGAAAATGTGTGGGTCACTAGGGTAAAGTGAGGACTAAATTTCTCTGGTAATACATTGACTATACCATTGGTATTAAAATGTGTGATAGTCTTATGGATAAGCCCAGTGAATTGTTAGACATTATTCCTTAATTTACAGGCTTAACTGAAGAAAGATTTGCAGTCTCCTTTGGTATCTGTAGTGACCTTAAGTTTATACTCTGCTTAAAATTTCATAATATAGTTCTTAAGTTCCTTGCTGATATGTTTCAATGTGATGCTGTGGTGGGGGGTGGGCATTTATTTTAACTTTTCATTATTTTCCTTGTTTTGTTATACAATTAATATAGGAGTTCTACCAGAGAGGTTTCCTCCAGAATTTACCAGTACATTTAGGATGACCAAGTACTGACACTTCTATGTGCTGGTAAACGTTGAACATGGATGGATAACTCTGACTGGCATATGATCAGATTTAATTAGGATTTAACTGTCAAAGATATTAGATTCTCTCATGGATAGTTCTACAATTCAATCCAGACACTGGTATTAAAGATTAAAAACTTTGAGTATATCTATTTTCATATATCTAGATGTGCCAATCAATGTTTGGATAATTGTAGTCCCATATTAAAAAGGTATTTGATTTGATATTAACTCCAGTTGGTGGTAAGGTACTTTTCATGTTCTTTTACAGACATTGATGGGGACATGAAGTTTACAATGAAGTAATAGCTGAATTTATTAAGGGTGGTTTCTCCATGAGCTCCCAAGTTTGGGTTGTGAGAAATTTGGCGTGATGTTTTTCTGAGAAATCCAGATACAGCCCAACAGTTCCTCAAGGGTCTGAAGATGTGATATGTAGTAAACTCTGGTATAAAGGAAGTGCTGTCATTGCCCTTGTATAAGAGGTCCAAGCCATCCCTTGTGATTCCAGAAGTGTTATCTGCGATTTCATCCCTGGCTAGCATATCAGCACCTATCACCCCTATAATTGTAATATATTGCTGTCCCTCAGAATTAGACCAACTACTTAGCCAATAGCTAAAATCAGTTATCTCATCTTGGTATGTAGGTATCATACCATACAAAATCTAAATCACATCTGTCTGCATGTCAGTGTGAGAGGACCACACCTTGTCAATTCTCCTACATTGACCATCACTAGGCTGCAATCATATCTGTCAATTTAATGGACATTAAGGCCTTTACAAATCATGGCAATGGACAATCAGCTTGCAGTCTCCCTGTTCCTGTCCACTGCAGTAAGTATGGATTGGAGTCAGTACAGAGTCACCTTTGACTAAAACATTTCATTCTCTGTGTGGTAGCAGATGTATTCAGCCTTTTGAACTTAAGCCTATTTTCCTGGATGCTCTTGGGTCAGCTATGTGGAATATCAGTGTATGTGAGTGGAGAGAGTGTAGGTGTTGTCTCATACACTAGAGGTCAGGTTTTTTTAGACTGTACTATAGGATGTTTTGACAAATTTTTCTTTGCAGACCCAGTGCAAGTTATGAGCCTAGTGGTGTGTTGTGACAGATCTGATGAAACTTACTTACAGTGTGGTGATGAGAGTGGCATGCTCCCATATTTCTTAAATATGTATATCTATCACAGGTTGCATTATTAAGTGACAGAAGCTATGAGCAGTCAGAACGATTAAGGCAGTTGCCAAACTACCTCAGAATACCTAATGTAATCAGAATCATCACAGACATGGAGAGAACAGACTAATGAGCCATTTTGTCAGTTGAGGGAGGACAAAGTCTGGTCATAGTACTCAGGGGTTGGAGGGGGCTACTGTAGTGGACCCAGAACAGTTATGGATGAAATAGTTATGCCTTACTCTGAAGATAGTTTAATAGCAGCTAATCTAGCACTACATAGTAGAAAGACAGAACTAGGCTATATTGTAAAAAAAGTAAAGATAATTTCACACAATTGTTTTTTAGAGTTACAATTCCTGTTATTACACAGAATGTTCTCACATACTTCAGATCAATTGCTTTGCAGTAAACAGTGCAGATTTAGTTTATACCACAGAATGAGCACTAAACACTAACATTCAACTACTAATGATATAGAACTACATTTTAGGGTCATAGGTGTTGAATGTTTAACATAATAAATATGATTATTTGCCACAAAATGATCACCAGTCCTTAGGACAAGCTGCCTACTGTATACAGCTAATTTTTAAAGGCACAGATACTTGTAAAACTCACAATACTTGTGCACACCACAGATCAGTCACTGACCACTTCACACAACAGCTATAGCATGTAAAAACTGAGCAGTTTCTAGGCACTGGTCAATAAGTAATGGGCTCAACTAAAAGACAATATACTATGCAGCAGACTTAAAACCTAAAGGCTCTAAAATTAGAATAACCACTAAGCAGTAACACTGAACAAGAGAGCAGTGTACTCAACACACAACTTTTAGGCACTGTTTCCTAAATAATACCATCAAACACGTGTCAGTATGCTGTACGCTAAAAGGTGAACAGTAACCCAGTGGTTCATTTCATACACAATACAGTAACACTTTCCCAAGAATGCTATATACTGGTGATTCACTTTTTGGTGACTACTCGATGAATATTAGTGCTAGTTCTACTGCATAATTATGCAGCTAGGAATCAATGTATCTTGTTCCTTTGCTCATCTGGAGCACAACATTAATGCTAATCCTAAGATGTTTTCTGTAAAGTGCTCATGCGCTGTTTGGTAAACAGCAGTCTTGTCCCTGGATGATGCAAAGGCCTGTAGACTTGCTGTAGGTTTCTCATAGTAACTACCCTGGAATGCATGTAGAACTTCTCAGCACAGCAAAAAAACCAAAGCTACACTGCAGTCCAAATGTAAAACTAAAGAAGTTTCCATTCAATTGGCCACAAAACCAGTAAAGGAAGTCCCACAGATAATACTCAATTAGGAACCAGGAGCGAAACAACACTAAATCTAAACACACAAATATGTACACACACACACGCACACACACACACACACACACTATATATATATATATATATATATATATATATATATATATATATATATATATATATATTTCTGAAAATCATTCAATTAGGTGATGACTTAATCGAAAAAAAATACTGAAAAAAAACACTGCCTAGGCAAAATGATGAAAACAGTAAAGCTGACACATCCATATTTGACAGTGTTGACATGATCCAATATACCTTGAAGTCCAGTGATTTCCAACCAAAGTTTTGAAGGGGGGCAAGCTCCCCTGTACTCCCCATGTGGAGGCTCTTCCCCACACCCCCCAGCTACTTATATATATATATATATATATATATATATATATATATATATATATACAAACTCAGAGATCGCACTACAGTGAGGATAAGGGTACATTTTCTGATCCCCACTGTAGTGTGATCTCCAAGCAGAATGTCAACCTCAAAAGCGAATGCACACTAACATTCACTGCTATGGACTCAACCATTTTTGGTTTGGTGTTACGAGAACTGGAAAACAGCCTTTTAACCATCCCAGTTCAAGTCACTGCCATTCGAAAACTTTATTATAAACATATTATATATATATCTATGAGTCTACATCTAGTTCCCAAATTCCCACTTAATCGAACTACAAAATGACGAGAGAACATTGCCAAAAATTTAGTTTAACTCATACCCAGATCTCTGTAATTTAACTCCAGGAACCTAACCACTTGGCCACCATGGTGAACGTTGCCCTTTTATCCACTATAGTACAATTTTGGAATTGGTATATTTAATTAGGGGTGTGTGGGAGGTGCTGATCACATATGGAGGGATGTGGGGGCAAGTCCCCCAGTTGAGTGGGTTTGATTTGCTTCGGTTTCTTTTTAAAGCTTTGGTGGACGTGGTTAGTTCTCTGGGGTTAAATTACAGTTATCCAGGCGTTCGTTAAAGTAAATTTTCAGCAAAGTCTGCTTCTCATTTCATCATTCGACTAAGTGGGATTTTGGTAAAAAGAAGTAGATCCACATATATATATATATATATATATATATATATATATATATATATATGCACATGGTATTTATAACATTCATCGAATATTGGTTTGGTCAACATCTCTCTATAGACAGCAGATGTTGGTTGACTAAGCAGACTGTCGACAGATGTGCTAGATGCACTTTCATCAGTATTGTATGAGCTTGGATTTAACATATATAATTATATATAGCAAGCATATATGATTAATAGGGTATGTGGGGAGTGAAGGGGAGACTGGAAGTTTTTTTTCTTTAATTTTGCATGGATCAAGGTTATTGGCCTGTAACGTTTACAGATTTGACTTTTTTGTTTTGTTAATGGTCATGCAATAATTTTAAGTAGACTACGGGGAGATTGAACAAAGCATACATGACAGTTTTGACTGTGTGCATATCACAGGGTGATGCGCACATGGTCGTAAAAAAATTTAGATTCAATAAACACCATGTAGAGGTGTGCACTCACCCGCAAACATGAAAACTTCTGTGGTGTGAAATTTAGAGCATAAGTAGCTGAACTGTATGCTAATGAAGGAAATCAACATGGTGGAGTGATTCACGAAGCTGTAAAGTAACTCTGTAGACTCCATGCTCATGTTAGCCATGTATTTGATAGTTTTCTGAATACAGCCACACAAAGGACTCAACATAGAAATAACAGCAAGTAAATGTCCACACATTTGTACAGAACAGACCCTAACATGTAACCCCATAGACATTATAACATTATCAGATATGTTGGATAGATGAAAATTATATTAACAGTAGCAACAATTCCTTATTAAGTGTATGATATCCCTTTCAGTTTCCTTGCCTGCATGGTTACCATACCTGTAGATTTGGGGCTGTCAACACAGTGAAGATGCAAATAAGGTCAAAACTCATTAGAATTGCTGAATCCCAAAAACTTGTAACTGTGTAGGGATGATCACTTCATGTAGGCACTTACACAGTTTTTGTACTGAATGCATGGCAACAGTGAATGATTACATCGGGGTGTATGTCAGGTTATATTTACAGTGGTGTGCATGTAGGTCTGTGAAATGTAAATGTGCACGTAAGCAGTACACAATTGACAAGTTCTGTGTCATTCTCTTTATTGTTTGTTAAAATGTTTCATATCTGTCCATATTAATTTAAAATTTATTTTTTAATTTTCATTCTTGTTTGTGTGATGCTGCACTTAGCGCAATCACGGGAAATGGAGCAATGAATGGCAGGTTTCTCAGTACTTTTATTTATTTTCATTTATTTATTTATTTTACAGTTTGTTTACCAGGATAGTCCACTGGGCCAAAGGAGCTCATTTGCAATAGAGTCCCGGGGAATAAAAGCTCCAGCAAGGTTAAACAAGTGATAAAGTAATTAGACAAACACACCAACAAAATGTCATAAAGTATATACAATTTGTAGTATACAATGAAATAAAAGATGCAACAAAAGAAATAATAGCACAAAATGCTTTTACAGGGCAATCAAAGGTAGTGTCTATATATATATATATATATATATATATATATAGTCTACACAAGTGGACTTCTCAAGTAAGATTACAAAAGAAACAGAGAAGAGGGATATTAATGACTAATAGATAGAGTGAAGATATAGGTATAGAAGGAAGAAGGAAGGAGCATAGATGTATGTGGAAAATTAGGTAGGAAACTAGCGTGGGGATCACAGTTGTGAAAATTGAAAAAGAGAGGTAGGAATGGTGTGGAGAAGTAGAGGAAAGGGATCAGAGTTATGAGAAATTAGAGAAGAGAGATAGGTAGGATATGGATAAGTAGATGAGAGTCAGGAGGGGTGGGAGCACTTGTCACATAATTCCTGTGGCAGCCTGTGTGTTAGTAGGGCTATAGTACAGAAGGTCCTAGGTTCTACTACAGGGTTTACAACCTTTCCTCTCCTTTTTGAGCTGCATGTTTGTGCAATATCACAGGCATGGACAAAAGTACTAAGATCCCCTGTGTTCATTTAATTAAGCATCAGTGCACGCAGTTGTGTGTAGGTATGCATCATACACTAATGAGCAACAACAGAGTTCATATATTCAGTAAAGTAGCAAATGTTTTCCATAAATGTTAATTACAGCATAAGCAGGTATTTTCAGTATGGCAAAGCTATTCAACAAGCTATAAAGCATCCATGTTGCCTGCATTCTTTTTTTCCTGCATAGTTCAACACCATGGGAGTTGACACAAGGAAATTCTAGGCCTGAAATAAAATTGTCTCAACTCCTGCATTTGCAAGGTAAGTCCTAAACCTAGAAAGCATTCTTTAATATTATGGCATACCCTTGTATATCTTAACTTGGTGCAGTAATGAAGTAAATAGTGGTGGATTTGTATATAAAGTGCCTTAACATGTGACAGCAGAAACTTATTTTATTTGTATGTGTCCATCACTAATTTTCTTTCTTATTCTTGTTTTTCATTACACTTTTTGCATGGTGCACTGCATAGTGCAAAGAGAGGAAACAGGTAATGGCTATGTTTATCTGTTTTTTTGCAAAATGTGGCAGATCACCTAAGAAATAGATTGCCAAAAATAGTAACAGGATGCATTTAATTAATTCCTTTCACAACTGTGAAAACCTACCCTGGAGAACAAATAGTATCGGGTTCTAGTAGAGTGTGCAATCTTTGTTTTACTGCTGTGACATTGCAGTTTACAGCAATGAAGTGCAACATAGACAACTCTCTGTTCACCATTCTTGTGGCAACAGATGTAAGTATAGGACTGCCATACACATGGTCCAGGGTTCAAATACACTATATTCCATATAGTATTATATTTACTGACATTAACAATGTGGGTAGGTTTTGCTTACCACTTACCTTCATGCAAGCAGGTGTACACACGTGATTTCATGGTTATGTAAGTTTTATTGTTTGAATTTGTCTGAAGAAGTTCATTTGATATGAATGAACGAAAGCACTCACATATTAAAGTTTTGGTTTGCCTTCGGAGCTGTGGCCCTTTGTTTCTTATTTTATTAGTGCTTTATTTGTTGTTTTTTTGCAACTTGTATGAAGCCCACTGTCTTGGGCCATCAATATTAACTTTTCATCTCTTGGTATGAATTCGCCTCTCCTTAACCATTCCTGCATTCTTTCCTGATCAACATGAGGTTCTTCCAGATGTTTTTGATACTTGCAACTATATTTATGCATTTTCTACAACATTTCTTGCCTTCTTATCTGATCCTTCACCTTATATTCTTTCTTTTGTTTTTTTGCCATATTCAGTTGCTACCTGATTTTTATCTACTTCTGGTTTGATTTCCATTCCACTTGTCTCTGATATGCTTCTGCTAGATTAAGCAGAGATGTCATCTTAGATTTATTCTCCTCATGTTTCAAAACTTTCACAAAGCTTGGGTCATGTGAGGTCAGCAAATATGTGTGGAGTCCCAAGTTTGCAGATCTATACATATAATCAATTTCAAGGAGGCCCATCCCTCCTTTGGAATGGGGAATATATAATCTTGGTATGCACTGATTTTTATAAATCATTTGATGAGCATGCAGCATCCATCTTGTTTTCCTATCTAATCTATCCAACACATTTTGGGGCCAGCCAATCACTCCAAAACTGTAAGTTAGGACAGGAAGAACAAACTGGTTTATAGCTGGGATTTTGTTCCTAGATGTCAGTGCAGTTTTCAGGATTAATTTAAGTCTTCTAAAGTATTGCTTACCAAGTTTTATTCCCATTAGTTCATGTTTTATTGTTGATCCTTTATCAACTCCCAAATATTTATGCACTCTTTCTTGCTCAATTTGCTTTATATTACATTATTGTCCCAGACTAATGTTTTGCTGGTGTTACAGTTTTCCTGCTTTAAAGGTTGCTTTTGCACATTTATCAAGACCAAACAACATTCATATATCTTCTGAAGAAGTTTTTACAACTTGTAGTTGTGCTTTCAGTTCCTCATCTGATGAGCTATACACTTTTAAATCATCAACAAAGAGTAGATGAGAAGTCTTTACACTTTGTTGTTTTCTAGGAGGCAGATTATAGCTATGGCCGAAGCTGTTAAGTAGACAACGTAATGGGTTAAGCTGTGTGAGTTTATCAATGATACTTGAGGGGGATTGTGTCAAAAGCCTTGGCTAAGTCAAGATAGGCTGTATGTAGGGTTTTTCCTTTATCCAAGGCATTGGTGACATTCTCAAAGAAGTCCATCAGGTTTTAATAAGCATGATCTACCATTACAAAATGCCAAATTGTGTTGGGACAAGAGTTTGAAGGTCACCTATGTCTTTGTTGAGAAGGTTCCTGATTGTTCTCTCCATGGCCTGGCAGATACCATTGGTTAGGCTTAGGAGTCTATGGTTCCCATTGTCAGTTGACAAGCCCCTTTTGTGCAAGGGAATTATGTTGCTTTGTTCCACTCTGTTGGGATAAAGCCAGTATTCACATTGTGGTTGAAGAGAATGCCAACTGGTTCTGTTAGGACCTATTTCAAACCATGTAATAGGCAGGCTGGGATATTATTTGGTCCCATACAGGCTGTGTTTTTGGCCATGGAGAGTGTGGTTATGAAATGCTTATTGGAGTTACTAGGTAAGAGAACTGGTGACAGGTATGCTTTGTGATATGTCTGGTGGGGATGGAGGTGAAGTTTGACACTGATCTGTCTAGTAGAAGGTTGTGGATGTCCTCAGGGTCAGTATGAGTGGTACTGTCCATTACTAGTTCGACACAAAGCTGGCCCTTCCCTTTTAGATTTCTGACTTAGCTAAAGAAGCCTCCTGATTATCTTTATCTAGGGATGCTAGTTTAGCTTTGTACTTGGCCTTAGAGGACTTTACAAGAGAACTAATTTGCTTGTTCAAGCTGTGAAGAGTGTCATTCCTCTGCTGAGCTAATTCCCTCTTCTTCTGAGACATCACTTTATTCCACTTGTTGTATAACCTATTTATGCTTGATACCCACCAGGCGGCTTGTTTTCTGTGAGGACCTTGTTTTGATCCCTTCAGGTTCAGAAGACTTTATACATTTATATAGGTGTTTATACAGGCCTTTTGTGTGCACCTCTATATAGCAGTAATTACTGACAGTGGTAGCAGGGGGTTTGCAACTATTTATGTCATCATTTAGGAGGCTATAGTTTGCTCTGGAGAAATGTTTAATTCTTTCTGCTCTTCAGGGGGGTGTCAGGTATGATCATTAATTCAAATGAGACTGAATTCTGATCTGACCTGTGCAGGGGGGGGGACTATACACAGGGGTTAGTGCAGAGATCCCCTATGTTGATGAGTGCTAAGTCTAGGACATTTGCACCCCTTGTGAGGGTGCAGACTACCAGTTATAGAGCTTGTGTATTAACAAAGTCCAGAAAGCTTATGACAAGCGTGTTTGTGCTCATACATGACTCCCAATCAAAGGTAGAATAGTTGAAATCACACATGGCCATGGTGTTTGGCTGTGTATTGAGTGACTCAAGTAGGTCCAAGTAGTTAGCATGGTTCTTGTGGTTCATGGTTGGGGACCTGTAGCTAACAATGATATGGAAGAAGTTTTTACCTACAGTTAGTTGGACTTGGAGTGGCACTATGGAGTCATATTGTTTGACCAGTCCTGAGGTGTATTTGTCTTTAATGAAGATGTATACACCTCTGCCTTTGGTTTCTTCATGCTTGTTTTGATGTCTAAACGTGTGGAAGGCATTGTAGCCTTGCATGGCCTGGGGGCTCTCTGTGTCTTTGAACCATGTCTGTATGACTGCACAGACATGGGATCTTCCAAGGTAAGGAGTGCATCCAGTGAGTGCAGTTTCTGATTTACACTCCTTGTATTAAGCAGCATAACCTTCAGTTTGTCTCTAGTGGATTCTTTTATGTTGGGAATTTAGTTGCTCTGACATTGCCTAAAATGCCACTATGGGGGAGGCAATTACCTTTGCTAGCCTGGAGGTGACAGGTGAAGACCATTTCTAGCCAAGTAGCATGGTCTGTCAACCACATCTTCCCAGGCAGACAGATACTGGATTCCCTGGATTGACAACAGAAGCTAAGCCAATTGTTGAAGTCAATCATGTTTTATTTATAATTAGGCATCATCCTGGGTGAAGGTGGAATGTTGCTTAGGGCTGAAGACTTAACTGCCTGGGACAGATAATCTGAGAGCTCAGTCGTGTCTCTCTTCATATAGTACAATGAGATATGTCCCCAGTCATATGTGGGTTTATGTGTTGTGAGCTTGTTATGTGCAAGAGGTGAAGTGTGTGTGCTGACAACATGTTTGGTATCTGGTTTGTTTTTATGTGAGAGAATCAATTCCAGATTCATAGTATAGATACAGCTCTCACATGTTGTATCAGTTTATTTTAGCAGTAACTGGTTGTCAATATACATGAAGGAATTGCTACATTGCCTCAGGATGCCCATGTCTATCAGGCTGCCTGGATAAATGGTGGGAAATTGTCCGTCCATTATAGGAGGCATATACTGTAGTAACTAGTAGGGAGTGGGTTAGATTGACCAGGTTTTGGTGTAAGAGTAATAAAATGTGTCTATTCTATGGAGGGCTGGGGTAGAAAAGTGTATCAGTGTTACATAATGCACAACTGAGTTGTTCACAGGGCAGCAGTGCAAGCTTTAAGCAGCTCTGGTAATCTGAGTGCAAACCCAGTCAAACATGACACTGGAATACAAGCAAAGTTAAATGATTTTAAAAAGGTAAACAAAGAGGAAGGCAAACAGAGAGCCTTATTGCCCATCCCTATCTACCTTGTATGACCCTATTCTAATCTTACCTCACTCAGATTAGCTGATAAAAGCTTGCTCAAAGTTATCAAAACCCACAGCTCTTTTGGTGGTTCTTTATACAGCTTCTCCATAGCAAAAACTTGGAATTCCCTTTCCCAGCATCTACTGTCTATACCCAATACAAATAGCTTCAAACAGCTCCTTACTAATTATTTCTCCAACTAATTGTTATGCTCCTGTATCCTGTACTTCCTCTGGCTAAGCAAACACACTACCCTACTTCTATCTTTCTGCTTATTTTAACTCAGTATTGCTTGATTTTATTATTTATCGTATTGATGTCATACTTGGATTTCTAGATTTCTGGATTTTATTTTATCAGCTATTATTAACTTGATCTATACTGTACTATGTAATTATGTAAATTTCTTGGTAGTCTTTTGGTACTGTAACATGCATATATAACTATAAATATTGTAACCTTTTCTTTGGGAGCTTTCCTCCCCGGGTCTCCACTGAAAACGGCCATTGTTTCTTGCCCAATTGAACACTACCCAGATACCAAATGAAAATAAATTATAAATAAATATTCCAGCATTCCCCATCATCAGATGGGTTCTTGGCTGCACACGTCTGCCACAATGATGCAGGGGGGGGCTTCTTAATGTATGAGGGCTGGTTTTAGTGCTCAAATGATGCCAAACAGCCTAGATTCAGCAAGCCTGACATGATCCTATGCTATAAAATGTAGAAGTACTAGAAATTCAAAGTGCAGAAAATTGCAATCACAACAGCAGAAAAAAACAGTTTAAATAAAGCAGCACTTCAGTAGAATACTCCAGCAAGGGTTTAGACAACAAACCTTCCTAGTGTGAAATAAGTGATCTGGAACCCAAGTGCTTAAAACAGAATCAAGACACTATAAAAATAACAGACACAATAAGCCTTCAACCAGAAATCCCCAGCTTAGATGGGTGTAGGCTGTATTCTCCTACCACATCAGTCTAGACCACAAACCTTCCTAATGAAAAATAACTGTTTTGGAGACCAAGTGCTTAAACCATAACAAAGACAGTTAGAACAACATGCACAATAAGCATTCAACCAGCAATTCCCAGCTAAGAAGGGCACAGGCTACAGTCTCTTCCCACAAGAGTGTAGACTGCAAACCTTATTAATGTAAGACAACTGGCCTGAAGCCCACGTGCTTAAACCAAAAGTCACAGGCTTCAAATAACAGTCACAATTGAATGTTGTGCCAGGCAGATGACAATGACATGTCTTTTAATCTGCCCACATACAGCATATCATGGTTACTAGGCCCCATGTTATCTTGATGAGAAAGCCCTGTGGTCTGTCCATCTACTGCATGTGTCTGGTAAGGTTCACACAAAAGGGAGCATTATACTGTATTACTATTTTGATGAGTTTGACTACAGTGCTGTCATACAATCCTGAGATCAGAATGTGATGGTGTGTCTTGTGATGTGTACCATACGTATATACTGGAAAACATTAAAGAGAAAAGTTATAAAGTAGTGATGCACAGTTCCTGACTTCACAATCCTTGCAAGATAATGCACTAGAAAATATTGACATGATGATACTATCCACTGTATAATTTGGCAAGGCAAATATAACTGACAAGTGCAATTATCAGTTCAACAACACAAATGCCGATACATTAGGCACTAATGTAGCTATGCACCCTGTGCATCAGACAGAAAGCTTTTGTATCACTGAATCCAAAAGAGAGAAACCAGGTATATGGGGAATGAAAAGTAGGCAGACTGTGTGTGTGTGTGTGTGTGTGTGTGTGTGTGTGTGTGTGTGTGTGTGTGTGTGTGTGTGTGTGTGTGTGTGTGTGTGTGTGTGTGCGTGTGCATGTGTAGTGGACCTCCATGTGAAAGTGCTTTGTGAAAGTATGCATGGACATAGCCTAGCTCAGTGCTAGCTCTACTTCTTGGTATCCACAAGAAAATTAGCTCTAGAAAGTGGATTAGTGACCAGAAAGCTCCTTTTAATTTCAACTTTAATATAAAGAGGCCAAGTGGCAGATTAAGACCAATGCCGCCAGCCCTAATGGGTTGAATGACTCCATCTCCATTTTCTGTTTTCTCAAATTAAGAGCACTAGTCTACTCCTAGACTAATATAAGAAAGACCATTTTAATTAATATATCAATTTCTACTTTCATTCTAATTTCCCTTTTCCACTAAGTATAAATAATTTAAATGAATCTGTCTTTAATATACTTTACTGATATCATGTAGAATGGACAGTGGAAATTTGTTGTTTACTGTGTTGCTAAAAATACATAAATTTATAACAAGAATTCGAACAGGTTTTTTTTAATGGTGAAAGAAAGGTACTTTGTGGTCCTGACCTCCCCTTCTACATATGGTAGTGTTTTCCATCAAGTGATTTCACTTTTACTTTTATTCTTATTTTTCATTTTCAAGATTTATATTTATGTATTAATATAGTAGTATTATAACATTGCTGGAATTCAATATTGAATGTTATTAAAACCATTTACTTGATCTGTATTAATATGGAATGGAGGGAATTGATGTCCCTAATATGCTGTTTCATTGTTTTTAACATTTTTGGGGTGTTTAAAGTTTTCTATATATGCTATTGGTTTTGCCAGGTTAATGGTTAAAAGTAAGCCTCCAAAGCTTGTCTTTTGGATGAGTACATCGTCAGCTGAGCAATACCTGTGAATAATGTGGTTCCAGCACTTTAAATGGAAGGAGACCTTGGGCTGGGTTACAATGTATCTTGTGGGCTTTGTAACTTTTTAAAACCTGGGACTAGGAATGTTATTTTGAAGAAGTCCTTGTATACAGTTGGAATGAAAATGCTTATTTTTTTGTTTTTTATGTATGGGAATAAAAGTTTTTATTTTATTCAAGTACTGGAAGGCCGGTCGTAACTTGCTGAGTTTTAAAAGGAGCTTTCTGGTCACTGGTCCACTTTCTACAGCTAATTTTCTTGTGGATTCTTGGTTCATGGATTTTAGTGTGTCTACTGCTTGGTATGTCATACAGGTGTGAGCTGTGTATGGTAGACGTGGCAGTTAATTGTTTTCACCCCTGACCATGAGAACTGGCTCTGCCAGGAGTTGCACTGGCATCTTCATGCCCAGAGTCAGATGCAGTGCTGCTACCTGAGCGTGAATGATGTCTACTCAGTGATCTCCCTTTACAAGAATGCCTAGGACCATGACCCCATGGTCTGCCACATCTGGGTGTGGACAGCACATTCACTGATGGACCAGCAGAAGTACTGCCACTATGGGACCATGATTGGGCAAGGCCACATTAGATATCAGCAGATGTTGTGGCTGACCAATGCCCACGAGGACATTGTTCCCCTCCCAGCAAATGTTCCATCACAGACACTGCTCGTTGTATGACAGACACCCCTTGGTCCATCAAGGACACCCCTCATTCCAAAGTGTCATTCATCCAATCCAGTGAATTGGCAACACAGTGGAGACAGTCATGCATGTCAGACTGTGCTACATCCTCAACCCTGAGCGTTTGTCTGGAGCTCCTTTCTAAATGTGTCTGTGCTTCCATAATGGCTCTAAACATATGTTGAGTGACACATGAAGAGACACCTGCACCAGGTGGAGGAGGGACAGCAGGCCTGCTCTGAACATCCCATCATCCCTCCTGCATGGCACCTCACCAACAAGACTCAACAGGCACTGAAGCCGCCATAGCCACACTTCCCTGCTCAATGTCCTCACCCTCCACCTGTCCTATATCTGTGGGCACAGCAGACTGGGTAGGCATAGACCTACTGGCTGCATCTGGGGAAAAAGAAGGGGGTGGCTGGATGTCATACTCTGTGTCAGATTCAAACTCCACACCCATCCACTGCACCTCAGTTTCACCACCATCATCATCAGTGTCTGATGAGACACTGACATCAGGTGGCACAGGGCTCACACTCCTATTGTCATGAGCACCTGTGATAAAAAGGGAGAAACACAGGCACACATTAATACCTGCACTACTATGGTGCAATATATGCTAAACAATTAACAGTGCTGCCACTATTATGGACAGTACAGCAATACACACAGCAGGCCTAAAATTATACATTATAATATTTCTATAAATATCATCTGCAGTACTTAAATAACTTTATTTGTCTTACCATCTGCAGGAGGCATACATCGCTGGATTCCTGATGGTCCTGAAATAAATTAAGCAAGAGGTAAGAGCAACATCATCACATTTAACAGCAAGACATACATATATGTACTCCGCCATATCTGCATGAAGGGTATGTTCAACAAGAACATAGCTGACAACTCAAAACTGAGCTTATCACTGTAGCAATCATCAATCCCCCCCCCCCCAAAAAAAAAAGACTATGTAACAGAGAACTTTTATTTCAATTGTTTAACTATACAACTGTATTCAAATGGTCACCAGGGGTCATCCTTCCTGGGCATGTGCAGTCATCACAAAACGGAATCTTGGGAACTGGCTAGTACCTCTATGGTATTACATTGGGTTGAAATGGCTAGGCTTAAAATGACCATTGGGTTGATAGCCTAGTAATCTCCTATGATCCTAGATAAAACCTACATCAAAACTCTTCCTGGGACTAAGAAGAAGTGGTGCCCACATCAATGACATGTTGTGCACCACTCTACTGTTAGTGTTCCTGTTGTAGAAGATTTGCCAGGAATTACTCATTGGGGGTGAGAGGTAGTTCTGCTGCATGCCCACCACTAGTTACCCTCCGGTCTTTGGCAACAGCAGCTGCATGGCTCCGTGCAGAAGTGATCATGTCAGTGGGCCTGTGAAGCACCTGCTCGTAAGTCTGGCTGATATCTCACATGGAATTTATGTTGGCAACAATCTGCTGCCGTAGTCTCAGCCTCTCTGGCATATTGGGTGACCGCTTCCTAGAATAAAAGCCCCATGTTGGTGGACTGCGTCAATGATTATAGTATTCTCAGCCTCACTGAAGGGAGGTCTTCTCCTCAATGACATTTTCTGTCCTAAAAGACAACAGAATGATAATACACATAAGTGTCATGGGTGGCACAGTGGTGTAGTGGTTAACATTGTCGCTTCACAGCAAGAGGTTTTCTGGTTTGATTCTTGGCTGGGGACCCTTCTTTTTGGAGTCTGCATATCCTCGTTGCATTTGCATGGGTTTCCTCTGGTTACTCTGGTTTCTTCCCAGATTGCAAAGACATGAGTCAGGACTGTTTCACCCTGGGCCTCTGCTGAAAATAGGCTCTGTCCTAATCAGACTTTCTCAGTCAGCAAATGTTAAACAAATATAAAAAATAAAAATAACCACAAAGTAAATGTTAGCAGATAAAACGGTTAAGGTGCATGTTTAGTAAAACCACTGGAAAAACATAAAACATTCTACAGATGTGACATACTAACAGCAGGTGGGATACAAAACAAGAAGAGTAGCAAGTGCAACACATCCTTATATGTGCCATAGCAGTAACTGAACTGTGCTCCTTCCCAGACTAACAGGACCTTCTAGTTTTTGACATAACAGTAACTTTTCTTTGCTCCGCCCACCCACAAAAGAACAGGCACATGAACCATTTTGATAATAAAACACATCTGAGATGCTAAACATGCATTCCAAGGACCTATCCCTGAATCATTTATACATATGTATCACACAGCTTACTATTTGCATGTACTGTCAATCATTTGTACCTCTGAAATGGCTTGACAAATATAGTCATACCATCAGTACACATCAAACTAATGCTTACAGACTACAGTGTGAAAGGCTTTGCTTCACATTATTCATTAATATATTTCAGGATATGCATTATGTAGGTAACAGAATGAGAGCAGGGTGGCCACGGTGGTGCAGCAGTTAGCATTGTCACCTCACAGCAAGAGGTTCTCCAGTTCGATTCTCGTCTCTGGTGCCTTCTGTGCAGAGTCTGCATGTCCACCCTGTGGTCGTGTGGGTTTCCTCCAGGTGCTCCAGTTTCCTCCCACATCCCAAAGACATGCTGTAGGTGGATTGAACACTCTAAATTGGCTGTGTGTGTGTGTGTGTGTGTGTGTGCCTTCTGTGGAAGGTTGGGTGCTGGGCTGGCAACTCAACACTGTAAAACTCCACTGCCAGTCATGAGCAGACAGGTGATCTGCTGCAGTGACCCCTAACTGGGAAAAAGACAAAAGAAGAAGAAGGTAACAGAATGACAGCATACCTGCTGTTGTTCAGTACTTCTAATTATAGCTTTGGAAATATTTTGCTTTTCTGAACATGTAGTAATTATCTTCACCACCAGTTTGTCTATCTACACATTTGCCTTTTTGTAATGGAGTAGATTATTAATGGATTGCATCTGTCTTAGGCTTTGTTTCAGAGATGCTAAATTGCAGCATAAGCAGCTGAACTGCATACTAATCAACCAGTCTGGTGGAGCTATTCAACAGATTATAAAGCAACCATGCAGACTCCATGCTGGGTTTTCCTGTGGATTTCAAAAGTAGTGGAGTACAGACACAGGACATCCACACAGACAGAATGTTAGGAGCTGCTGCTGCTTAACTCCATTTGTTTGTGCAACAGGCTTCAGGGAATGCTGCTGTTGCTGCCAATATGCCTTAGGTTGAGACAAAGAAGAGTTTTTAGGCCACATTTAAGTTATCACAACACATACAACATGGACATTGTAGACTGCTACAGGGTGGACAGGAACACAATGCAGGAACCCTGTGACTTCTACTGGCCTCAACTCAGAGCCATAGCCTTTACCTCCCCATATATTGGCTGTGTACTGCTTGCATCACAGTCAGCACTGAACTAAAGCAGTGACAACTGCTGCATTTACAAGGTAAGTCCTTCACATGTACTGTATTGTATAACAATATTTTGACATGTCCTTGTGTTTCATCACTTGGTACAATAAGCAACTACAAGGTAGGATATGTATACAGAAATTAATGTGACGTGACAGCAGAGTTATTTGATGTGTATGTGTCTATTAGTAAGGGTAGGCCTCAGGCCTCAAAGATTCAGACATTAACACCTCCTGAAAGTACTGATGATCCCTGCATGCCCTGAGTTTAGCACTATAAGTTTGTTGTGGGAAATAATAACAGAAAGAAGTCAGAAAGTAATGAGACACATAGCAGTTTCTGGTTTCACCCCCCCTCACAAGGTCAAACAGGCAGGATGCAAAACAAAGAGTAACAAAAAACAAAATATCATTGTTTGTGCCATAACAGTAGCTCAGTCTGGGTCCACTCCCTTGGAAGAACATTATACCCTTTCATGTGCCATGACAGGAACCCACCTTTGCTCCCCATCCCCAAAACAGCAGTCTATGCTTGTTTATGCCATCTAACCTGCCCTTCACTTGATGGCAATTGCATATCATAGTGTTCCCAGTTAATATCTTCACACATTTTAACATAAATTATATAGACTGTCTTAAACACTGCATATCTCTGAGTACTGGTCAGATAATTGATGAATGATCAAGAAACACAGAAAGGTAGTGCACAGCTATATATTTGCAAGGAATAATCAAAACAGGTTGTGTGATCACTAAATGCACTACATCCAAATACATACAATATAAAACATTTACAAATAATATGTCATGCCTTGATATCAGTGTACATTCAGTTGCACTTGGTTGTGTGAGGAATTACATCTTGTATTTGCTAAAAAGCTGTTTGTGGGGCAAAGATGGATAAGTCCCCTCTCCTGTTTTCTGACGGTGCATTGCAGTGAGAGTTGGGATCCAGACCTATGTAGTCATGTCTCATGTGTAGTAATATTTTCTACTGTGTATGTCATAGATTGATTTTCTGCATTTCAAGTAATTCTCCATTTTTTTTAAACTATTTTATTTATTTTTTATTTTGGGGCCACTGTTTGTGAGATGTGTTGCTTAGCACAAACTGCTCCATGCCTTTAATGAAGACATAGTAATCCAATAGATAACCACAGGTCAGGATTTCGCATTGAAAAACCTATAACTTTGAACTATGGTCTGTCTGTCGGACAACAATTTCTCCATTAAAGGCATGGAACTATACTTTTTGGAGCTCAGTGGTGTTTCCAGGCTCCATAGGGGCATTGCACTTTGTTAGAGGGACAGATTGGACATGCAAAAAAGAAAGAAGAAAAAAAGAAAGACATTGAAACATAATCTCAGTCAAGTAGATAGCATGATACATATTAACTCACTGATAATCCACTGTTAAAAATGTAAGACCATTTCCCTACCAAATGCAGTCAATGCCAAAATCTTGTACATCCTGCCAATGTTCACAACACAGAACAACTATTAATTTGTCATGATCAAAGGCAATGGTTTGGATGGCAGTTTGATATGTTGCAGTGTATCTACTAATACAACAGAGGTGGGAAAATGCCTTGCAGAAAGACATTCTTGCCTCAGTACAAAGAGAAAAATTATCAGTAACCCAAATTCAATAACAAAAAGTTGGACTTATTTTGTTGTGTGCTGCAGTGTAATGAAAATATTTTTAAATACCTAGCAGATTTTGCAAACATTTAAGATAAAACACATCCTCCCACTGCAGACACCAGTGAAAAGCACAATAGTTTAAATATCTGATAATAGTTCTTTGAATTAGAAGCAAGAATAGACAAGTAATAATATTTCCTGGATTACAATGACAGTTTTGACCATACCTCCCAACCATACTGAATTACTCAATAAAAAATGAGTTTTGGAGTCCAAATAATTGGGTGGCACGATTCCCAAGTGGCACCCCTTAATTTCTGAGTTTCCCAATGCTTTTAAATTTTATTTCCTGGATTTTTGAGCAGACATCATCACGTGCTGCCTTATGCTGTATGAAAGAACCATTTGATGGACAAAACAGAGTGTTGCTGCCAAACTGGATATCTATGCTGCAGCCATGAGCCATTTGATGGATGGAAAAATATGCTGCTGCTGAGAGCCATTTGATGGATGGACAAATATGCTGCTGCCAAGAGACATTTGATGGATGAATGAAGCAGAATGTTGATATGCTGCTGCTGTGCTGTTTTCATGAGAAGAATGGACTGGTAAGGTAGGAAGAGCTGCAGAGGTGTGTGTGCGTGTGTGTATGTGTGTGTGTGTGTGTGTGTGAAATTCCCCAGGTGAATATACCTGGTGGCTAGAGCAGGTACGCAGGCTCAAACCTTGTGCCCTGGGTACAGGTAACAAGAGCCTAAAGTCCCTACCCACCACCCCTTCTGAAAGCTTTTCACATTTAGGCTTCATATTTTGTTCTGTTCCTCATAAAATCTGTAGTTTTCTGGATTTTAGTGAAGGATTGAATTCACTAAATAAAGACAGGCATGTGAATTGCAGACTTCATATTCTTCAGAAAGGAAATGGTAACACCAAACCTTTTATTCTAGCAATTTTCTAAGTTTATAAGATCAGTATGGCTTTATCCCCATTATTGGCTTTGTCCAGGTTTTTATCTGCTAGGTTTATACGATCAGTATGGCTGTAATCCTCCATTACTGGCTTTGTCTAGTTTTTTTTGTGCTAAGAGGTTGAGAGCTATGGTGAGAAGTGAGAACTGAACTCTGTATTCCCCAATTATTGACTTTCTCCAGGTTTTTTGTGCTAAGAGGGTGGGAGCTATGGGGAGAAGTAAGAACTGAATTCACTAAATGATAGCCATTTAAGTTTCAGTCTTTCTATTGCTAAGCCATCTGTTGATTTGGCATAGTGGTATGTTGCTCTGACTATAGTGCACAGGGTCCTGGGTTCAAGACTTGGCAATGAAATGCCTGGTGGTAATCAACCCTTTGTTCAAGCACTTTCCAAAATTACACAAGCAATGTTTAAAATGTGTCTCTGGTTTTTGAGCTTTTGTCCCCACCCCCAATAAAACTTGGCTTTTTCCAGATTTCTTGTGCTGCAAATTTGAGAGATGCAGTTGAGTGTCGAGTGGATTTTACACGGAGCTGAGATCTTCAGGAGAAGTGAAGTTTAGCATTGCTTATGCTGAGTCTGCTTACATTGTTAATAGCATAAGAGGTTACATGCTTGCATTTGATGCAGAAGGCTGTGGGTTCTACTCCCACAGTATGTAGAGGCATTGCTGATACTGTACTGTGTTGTTGTACTTTTAAGGTGGGTGAGTGTAACACATCAAGGGTGTAGGTACAGATACAACAGAAGTAAGAAAATGTCATGCACAAGGGCATTTGTGCCTCAGTGGAACAAGGGTGTAACTACATATACAACAGAAGTGAGAAAATGTCATGCACAAGGGCATTTGTGCCTCAGTGGAAAGAGCAACAGATATTAACCCAAATTCAAAAACAGACAATCATAATTATTATGTTTTGTGCTGCATTATAAGAAAATATTTTTAAACAAGTACAGTACATTTTCCAGCATTCAAGATAAAACATATATCTTTCCACTACAAACAGTGGAGAAGCAAGAGTGGCCAGTTAATAGCACCTGGAGTGAAATTATAGTTTTGATGCTTCATGATTTATGTAGGAGAGGTTCTGTCAGTACCTGGACTAAAAATTGGAAGTCTTAAAACATGCTGTTCACCTAATGTATTTTGTTGTGCATTTATAGCTATTGAGTTGGTCTGATAACACAAATCAGAGTAAGTCAAGCAAAAATATGAAATTGAAAATATGTTTCAGAAGCTATGCAAGATACCCATGGCTTGCACTATATATATATATATATATATATATATATATATATATATATATATATTATATAAAAGTGTGTGTGTGGGGAAGTAGAGTTTTATGATGGAAATCTTCTGAACTGTGCAGTTTTGTCATTATTGGTTCATGCATTTTGTTTCATTGCCTACTGGAAAAATGTTCAAACAATGAATTTAAAATGCACTCAAGTCTAACAAGTGAGCTGTATTATACATGGAATATAATTAAATAAAGTCAGGAAGGTGTATTGAAAAACAAGTGTATGTTTCTTGTTTTGTGTGCAAGGGGCATATGATTTGAAAACAGCCCAAAGGTAATATTTATTCACCACTGGCCAAATGCATTTTCTTTGGATGTGGTGTGGGTTTCAATGCTGTTTCAATGAATGTGAGTTTCAAGGGCAGAAACGTTTTAATGCTAAGTCTGTTTTCATTGTGAAGCAATAGTCCTTTGTTTAGCAGATGTCTAATAGTGTTTATGCTTTCTGCTGTAAAGCAGTATGCACATTAGTGTTTATGGTAAATGGGGTGAAATAGCCAGGTAATGGGACATTGGAATGGCTGCAGGGGGACGCCAGCGCCATATTTTAGTTGTCTGTTCTTCAGTTTGTGTTTGAAAGTTGGTATCCCACAATTCCATTGGAGTGGGCAGGGTTACATAATTATGTAAGCAGATTTTATGTTAATCAGCATACAGATTTGTTGCAGATTTTTGATGTTTCCAGGTTGAGAGGTATGGTTTTGACACCTCAGAAAGAATGTGGGACAAGTTCTGTCAGCACTTGGACTAAAAATTGGAGTCTACATGCAGCTCAGACTGTTTATTTTATTGAGCATTTACAACTACTGATAAAGAGTCTACATGCAGCTCAGACTGTTTATTTTATTGAGCATTTACAACTACTGATAAAGAATTAAGAGCTGCACTTAGAACACAAACCAAGGAAGTTTAAGAAAAGTGAATATGAAAATAAGTTCCAGAAGCAGTACAAGATGTTTGTATAGCTTGCACTACTACCATTGTATTTACATGGAATAAAAAAAAATGATTTCCTTGTGTCTAGCATGACCCATATAAAGGGAACTTGAAGTGAATTCACTTTACAGCAGCAGACCCACTGAGATATAAAAACTGTAACCACTTAACAATGCACTAAAATAATCAGAGTACAAAGATAATAATAAAATAACTGAGGAATAGTGACAACCATAATTAATCAATGTGTTTATTCATACATATTTTTTGTTGACTGGTTAGACCCACTAGTCAAATTGTCTCTTTTTACAGGTAACTGAGTTAGTATTCATATTGTGGGACATTTGGCAAGAACACTGCAGAACTTCTACTCTTTTTGATGAGTGCCACAGGATCTTTTACATCCACCTCAGGCATATGGGGCCAGGGTTAAACATGTCATCTGAAGAACAGCAAATCATGGAGTGCAGCACCACCTCATTGCTTCACTGCAGTGTCAATATTGCAAATTGAAGTACCTGATGTGCAAACAGAACCCACAGCCTTTTGCACCAAAGTAGAGTGGGCTACCCATTAAGCTACTTATACTGCAAATAAAAGGGGTAGATTTCCAGATCCCTCCAAGGAAAACAACACTGAAAGATAAAAACTATACCATGCAAATGTGACAACATGAACTGCCCATTACTCTGTTTCTAGTTTCTGAAATAATACCAGTAGAAATAATTTATATCTTAATGTATTGGGATAGCATCATACCTCTGAACTTATTTGGTAAAGAATTCTGGGCAAAGCCAAAAGTAATGGGGGAGGGTAAAAAATAACAATCTGAAATATTACTCCAATTCACTAAAATAGTTAACAGAATAAATGTTTTATATCAGTATACATTGTTTTAAACAATAAGAAGTATAATACTATTACGACTGGCATTACTGATGGACTGTAATCATGAGTAATTTACCAGAAAATCAAAAATGTTATGAGGGACAGGACAAACATTAGAACCAAGTCAGAGATGTTCTGCAAAAAGAGGGGCAACTGAGAGATATTGATAGCACTCAGTGTGGAATATCTAGTCACAGTATCCAATCCTAGAATTGTTTTTTTTGGATGCATGATTTTGTGAGTGTTGTTATAACTGTCTCTGCATGATGCTCAACAGAAGACTTTAAGAATATGTAGTTAAATGATTAAGATAATTAAAAAGGACATATCCTTAAATTCTTAAGATGAGGCTTTTTCATCTTCAGTTTAGGATGTTTTGACATTACTATAACATTCATAGCACCAACAAGCAAAATAATTAGCTAAACTGCAGCCATAGTCATGTTTTTACCTTCACAATATGGAATACTATATTACCTCTCATAATGTAGAACAAACTGGCAAACTGTGAAGCATTTATTAACATCCAGGAAGGGTACTCACAGCATGTTTAAAATGTTATTTTATAGTTGTTTTGTCACATGCCTAGTTTTTAGAACATTAGAGACTCTCAGGAGAAACAACTACAGTTGAAAACATCCAAAGCCCCATATGGGCAAGCCAATCAGCCAACCCCAAACAAAAAAAAAGAGTCAATCCACTCAGCATCAGGCAATATAGGTAGGAGCATGCTTGTAAAATCAGGAATACCATACCATACCATACCATACCATACCATACTATACCATACATTACCATACCATACATTACCCTACGATTCATTACCGTACTATATACCATACCATATTTTACTATACTGTACCATACCATACTGCACTGTACCTTACAATACAATATGATATGGTACCATACCAAACCATGTACCATACCATAGCGTACCATATAATACCATACTGTAACCATACCATACCATTTCTTACCATACCACACCACAACACCAATAATTAAAGAAACTACAGTCATAGTCAGCCTTCCATCTTTATCACGTGGAATATTACACTATCTTGCACAGTGAAAAGATGGGTAAAACATAACAAATTTACTAATGACTAGAAAGGAAGCTCATACCACAGATAAACTGTTGATGTAATACTTAAAAAAGTACTTTGACCCCCAGTATCTCTTTGATTGCCAGAACTATTATTAGTTATAATGTAAATTTTTACATTTATACTGTTTATAAGACAAAAAAATATACATCAGTTCAGAACAACAAAATGCCACTTACCTGAAACCCATATTATCAAGACAAAAACACCAACAGCACCAATACACTGACATCCTGGAATACCGACTAACCACTGCAGGTAAGTAACCTCTTGGCCATCCTGTTGAACTTTGCTCCTTACCCCCATGGTATTGCGATTTCGGATTTGGTATATTTAGTTAGGAGGTGTGTGGGGGGAACCCCCCCCCCCAGATGAGTGGGTTTAGTTTGCTTCCATTTATGTGTTTGTGTCAGATGGCTGAGTGGTTACTTACCTGGAGTGGTTAGTCAGTGTTCTGGGACATTGGTGTGTTGGTGTTGTTGTGGTTTTGTTGTTATAAAGTAGACCCATATATATTTATATATATATATATATATATATATATATATATATATATATATATATATACACACACACACATGCACATGCACACACACACGCACACACACACACACACACACACACACACACACACACACACACACACACACACACACACATGCACACACACACACACACACATACAGACACACACACACACACACACACACACACACACACACACACACACGCACACACACACATATATATTATTGTCACTGCACTCCAATAAGTTGAAATTTTAAAACATTTTGGATCTCACCACCCTGACACACAAAATAAGCAAATGGTTCTACTATTTTGTCTTAGCATCTCTAGTTGCAAATTTTCATTGGTAAACAACTTTAGCCTATCTCCCCATTACAGTTATTATTACTTCATTCAACTGACTACTTCACTGCATTGCTAATACATTGACTCACATACACACACACATGCACACACAAACACAAACCCATCAATTACAGCCACTGGTGTGATTGCACACCTCAGATATTTGCTTGAGAGCAAGTGAATGAATGCATTCATAAATTATGGCCTAGAAACATATCCGAGCTTGCTGATGACAGAACTATACAGTGCAACACCCCTTTGACCTCTCAACTTCTTCGCTGAAGAATCAGAAACAAGAGCAACATCACATAGTTTTTTAACTTTTTCTGATATACTTTGAAAGTTGATAGAATAATCAGCTTTGCATTATCAATCATTTTTTGAAGGATACAAATTCTAACATTCATATACCTACCATTATTTAGTGACTACAGTCTCCAATAATTTGCCAGAAAGCTACAAATATTACAAAGAATAAAACAAAATAATTAAAATTTCTATGCTCAAGAATTTTGGACAAAGACAAAAATAATTTGATGGGACAAAGTTCCCAAGTGGGACAACTTCTAAATAATCTTTTTATCCATTTGTTACAGAAAACAAAAAAATCCAAACTGCTTAGCACCAACACTTTATTAAAAAAACAAAATCAAGACAAAGGACACATGGCTTTCCAAACTCCCAACAATTTAAGAGTAAGCGCTTTTGTACAGGTCAATGCCTATACTTCTTCAGACTCAACTAGGCATAGCAAACGCAGTCACTTAAATAAGGAATCCCATGCTTAATTAACCCACCCTATACAGTCACATAACTTGGTTAAGTTAAATTAGATTAAATCAAACCATTGTCCCAAGTCACCCTTCAAAAAAAATATGTGTGTTTAAAAAATATATATGAAAACTGCATATAAAATCTATATACTGTTCTATCTCATTAAACTCTTTAACTTCAATATACATGCTATCAAGCAAACATCATTGATACCGGGTACCTAAAAGCATCATAGCTAAGTTGCCAAAGGAGTTCACATCTTTCCAGCCATAAAGAGACCGGTCCACCCCTGTTCGATCCAACTACTTGGTCAATAACACGGAACACAAAGGAATTGTCTGGATAAAAATCTATATGCTTTGCAAGGGCATTTTAAACCTTTCCATTCCTTATGGCATATAATTGTTCATATAACCGGTCCCTAAGCCTCCTGTCAGTTTTACTTATATATAAAACAGGACAACACTTACATTTAACCAAATAAATTATGCATTTAGAATTACAATTAAATCTCCCAATACAGGATAACCTGGTGTCCTTGATGGTGAAAAAAGGCCCATATCAATACATTTACAATAAGGGTGTGATTCACATTTGAACATGCCCTTAATCCTAGAATTATTGGCCTTTTTGTATTCTTAAATAGATTTCAAGTACTGCCCCCTTCTAAAAATAACAGTGGGTTTAATGGGTAACCTATTACTCACATTTTTATTTGTTACTAATAAATCCCAGTTCTTACATAACATTTGTTTCAGCGGGTAGGCCTCATTGCTAAAAGAGGTGGTAAAGGTAGATGAAAAATCAAAAGGGGGGGTTAGAATTTTGTGTGCCCACCATATTAATTGTGGTTCCTACAGGATCTGGAGTTTTGACCCTGGAATCATTCAAAATGGCTCTAAAATGATCCAAAATTCTTTTAGTGGTCACCTCCCCTATCACATCCTCCACCAATGCTTGTGGGTAACCATATTTCAAGAATAAGTTCTTTAAGAATTCACATTCAATCTGAAAATCCACAAAATTGGAAACCATTCTAGCAGCTCTTATGAACTGTCCCTTAACAACAGATTTTTTCTGATGCTCAGGGTGAGAACTAGAATAATGAAGAAAGGAATTAGAATAGGTCTCCTTCCCAAAAATAAAAGCCACATATTGTTGTCTAATGTTATCCTTGCTTAAGCAAATATCCAAATAGGAAATATTCTCTTCCTGGAAATCACTAGCGAATGTTAGAAATGTGTGGTACTATTTGTAACCTATCAAGTCATGGAATAAGTCTACGTCCCCTTTAAAGATGATAAAAATGCAATCTAGGTAATGAGTATAGAAATAAATATACTCAAGAAAGGGGTTATTACTGAATATATATTCCTTTTCCCAAAAGCTCATGACAAGGTTAGCAAAGCTAGCCCCACAAGGTGATCCCATAGTGACCCCTCTAGTTTGCACATAATAGGACTCACCAAAAAGGAAAACGTTGTTAGTCAAAATAAGATCTAAAAATTCCTGTATCAGATAAAGATCATTGCTATCAATACCCTTCCTTATAAGAACTTGGCTGACCCAATCAATACTAAGCTCATGTGGGATCACAGTATATAAATCCCTAACATGCACAGAGGCAAAATTGTAGTCTTTTACATAAGGCAATCGATTCGCATTCTCTAAGAAAGACCATGAGTCTTTACAGACCTAGATTGGATTGGCTAAAAAAAATTTTAAGATATGATCTACAAATGTTGCCATAGGGTATGTTATTGAGTTACATCCATTAACTATTGGATGAAATGGGGGGGGGTCCTGTAAATCCTTATGAATCTTCAGGATTCCGAAGATAATGGAGACCTGTGGGGCTGGGACTGTAAGAAAGTTGAAAATATCCAACAAAATACATGCTTCAATGAATAAGTCATTTAGAAATTATCTAATCTTCCTATAGACATAGTTAAGCTCATTTAAAGAAACATGGATATAACTAGTAGCATCCAACATTTGTTGCATTCTAAAAAAATAAAAATCATTATTCATGATAACAATACCTCCACCCTTATCGGGTTGAGAGATCCTTAAATTACTGTTGACCAAGGTTTACAATAAAGACCATTCTTCAGCAACAAGGTTGTTATTACTAGAAATATTAGAAATACTTTTGAATAGTCGTAGATTCCTAAAGTCATATTCACAAACATATTCTAAGGCGGCCAAATTAGGATGCATTATAGGGTTGAATGTACTGTTCACTTGAAAAATGTTCTTCTCAAGAGTAGTATTATTGGCACTAGAACCAAAAACTAACTTCAAATTCTGTTTTCTTGTTTACAGTTTTAAATCAACTAATGTTTTTGCCAAGTCACAATTCCTGGAGGGTACAAAAGTCATGCTCCTCACTACAATATCAGCCAAGTCACTACCCACATGAAATGTGGAATAATTAAAAAACTTAAAGTCATTGGTAGAATTATAGACAATGCTCAAAGAGTAATCCCCTTCGCAGATGGAAAAAACAGAATTAATATCAGTATTAGAGTCAATGAACTCACCGCAAATGGGGGAAGAGAGATGTACTATCTCCTTACTTGTCGTTGGGTCATTCGATTCCTCTTCCTGTTGCCCTTCCGGGCAGAGTTCTGTTGTATTGAAAAGGAACCCCCCTGAAAATTTGATCCATTGTCTGAATTGTTTGCTCGTTTATTAAGGGCACCTCCAGAATTATTTTTTTGGTTATTAACCGGTCTGTTGTTATTATTTATCAGCCTCTCTCTGTGACGAGGGGCTTCAATAACAGGTTCCAGGCTGGCTTGCTCACTAGGTAACTCATGACATGATCCATTGTAACTCTCCGGCATCACTGCATCATTTGAGTTTGCTTCGCAGTCATAGGCTGAATGGTTACCCCACCCCATTGCTGAGATACGGGTGGTCTCTGATACTCTATACCCTTTGTTACCTTGAATTTACTTATTTGGACATCTATACTAGCAAAGATTGGATCATAATCAAACTTGTACCTGAAGAAATCAGAATTGGATCTAATACAGGAGTCCAACTCCTTAATTTGTGTCAAAATCATTAATTTGTTTGGAATAATGGTCAATAAAACACTCCACAAGTTTTAATGAAAGGAAACAAATTACCTTTTTTGACACATTTTGGGTTGTGCTCAAGCAGATTTTAAGTTGTGGGTCCTTGAACAGGTGGTTATCAGTGATACAGGAGGGGATTGGGAGAACAGGTTGGAGTACAGGGAGATGATATGGCCATTAAGGCTGGATGCCTGTACCTCCCCTGGGATGAAAAACCATGTGTCACTCCTCCCTGAATTAAAACTGAAGGCTTCAAAGCCTAAAAGGACAAAAAAATAAACTTAGTCTAGGGTTAACAGCAATAACAATAATTTTATTTGGTATATTATATTTTGCATACTTTACATAATTAAGGTCTATATCACTTCAACAAAACGGCTGAAGTTCAAGCACCATATGTTTGAACTTCTAACCTCGAAGTGCAAAAACATCGAAGTTTTAGAACATCGTTTTTTTTCCCAGGGAAAAAAAAATCGCTGTTCCAAGAAACACACACACAACACAAGCACACCAAAAAAAACAGCAATCCACACACATACACTTAAAATCCTACATCTAACCCTACACTAAACTGTACATACACTACTATCTATCCACTTACCTTAAACCAAATCATAACCCTAAGGTCCGTCACTATCACACACTCATCTGACCCATGCCCTAACCCTAACTCACCTATCCCACCCTAACTCTAAAATCTGTCACTATCGCACACCCACCACCAGTGCCCTAACCCTAACTCACCTATCCTGCCCTAAAACTAAAGTCTGTCACTATTGCACACCCACCTCACCCGCACCCTAACCCTAACTCACCTAACCCGCACCCTAACCCTAATGTCCACACAATTGCACACTTACCTGAACCTAACCTGTAACTTTCCACCACAGTGCTGAATATAGCAAAGCCACAGAAACAGCCCACTGAATTCTTTCCCTGGGAAAGAATTTGGTGTTCCATGGCTTTGCGATATTCAGTTTTCAAACGTCACAGTTTGAACATATGGTGTTCAGACTGCTGACATTTCAACGAACTGATAGGAGCCCACATAATTATTCTGTTGTATTTATTCTATCTGTCATATTTATTTGTTTTTAACTTTTTGCATGGATGGCATTCTATAACAGTTTTTCATGTTCTAAGCCATTTTATTTATTTTATTTATTCATGCATTTATTCATTTGTCAAGTTTTATATATATATGTTTTTATATACATTTTTCATACATGTTTCTCTTATATATACATTTTTTATATTTATTCTTAGTAGATAGAATGAGTTTTAAATGATACACATACATATATACATATTTTAAGGAAATGTTTTTATTATTGTCATAGTTTTTTAGGGATGTAGCATCACTTCCTGAATCAATTAAGTTATAGCCAATTGGAAATAATGATGTTGCTTATTAACTTTCTGTTTTTGAGTCAGTTTTTGATTCTGATGAAGTCTTCTGTAAGGAGATGAAAGCGCTTAATCCACTTTGGTTTTACTTCTGTCATTTGGTTTGGAATTATTAAATATACATTTATCAATTTGAAGCCATCATGGTCTTTCCTGTGACATTATTTTGGCTCTACTAAGGAGGGACAGCCTTTATTGAAGTCCTGCTTGTCCAGATTTTGTTTTTTAGTTGTTTGTTTTGCAGTATTAATTTTTACCAACACTTTATTAACCAATCTGGTACCTCAGCCATTCGCCTTCAAAAGATTGAATGCAAAACTCACATTCACTTCTTTTATACAGGTACAAACCCATTTAGCTCCATTTAGAAAACACCATTGAACCATTGAATATGGACTGAGTTCATGTTTCTTTTCAGCCAAGTGGTAGAGGAAGAGGGAGAAAGGGAAGGACTCATGACAAGAAGATGAGACTCTTTGAATTTTGATAGAATGAGTGTAAACTGTGAGTATGTGAATTGTTTGACTGGTGAACATAACTGGAGTTTGAGAATTATTAAACGTTATTTGAACATTAGTCTAGAGGAAAGGTTAGTATGGTTAAAGGGAAGTAAGTATGTTCCCAGATATAATCCATCTTTGGCAGATTTGCTAATAGATGTAAAAAGGTTTTGTAGAAAATTGAATTTGTGAGTACATTTTTATACCAAAAATTGAGTCAATTCAAATGATGTCACTCATTCTTTTGCATGTGAGGACAGTGTTTTGTTAAATTTGTTTATTTATGAAATGATCTTTGACTTTGAACTAAATGATAAATGTTTTACTGCTGAATGTTTTAATGATGCAAAGAATGGAAATGAATTTTTGATGGACTATGGAAGACTTGAGGTCCCTCTCCTTGTTTGTATTAGTACTTTCTCACCCTGTCAAAATGGTCCAGCTATTTGTCCATTTGAAAAAGTAGCATGTAAAAAGGTTGAATATCATTTTAATAAGTTTATATATTCTTGTAAAATTTATAATTTAACTAAAGAGGAATGGTTAGCATTACAAAAGATTTGTAAGTTAAGGCATAAATAAGTATTTAAACAGGTGGATAAAAGGGATAATCAGGTCATTATGAAGAAAGGGAAATGTTTGAAAATGGTTTATGATTTGCTGAATGATAGAACTGAATATGAGAAGTTAATCAGAAACTCCCTTTCTATTTTTAATAAGGTCTTACTTGTAATTTTTGGGAGGGATGAAAGATTCGGTTTTCTTAGTGTCAATCATGTTAAAAAAAACTTTTATTAAGAAACCAATGAACCATGTGATATATGCTGTTCTTAAAGTACATAAAAACGTGTTAAATCCCCCTGGTACACCTATTATTTTGGGGGTAGATTCTTCTTTGCAGAATGTATGCAAGATTTGGACCTTCAGCTTAAAACGTTTTTGGGGAAAGTGCCTGCCCATATTAGTATTACTCCAGAATTATTAAAGGTTTGGTTTGGCAAGATGACTATTACTGTGTAACAGTGGATGTCAAATCATTATATAAAATTTTCAGCATAGGTTGGGACTTGAAGCTGTGAGAAATATGATGAGGGAGGGGCCCTGTTTTCTAATGTCCTTGGAGTATTGTTTGACCAATAATTATTTCTGTTTTGAAAATGAGTGTTTTTTAGAGGTTAAGGGAATGACAATGGGGGCATCTTTTGCCCCTACGTATGCAGTGATTTACATGGGGGACTTTGAAAAGAAGTTTGTGTACCCTACTAAATTTTATATTGAGCATGTAATACTGTTTAAATGATATATAGATTATTTGATTTTTTGTTGGTAGGGTTGATGAGTGTACATTTTTTAAAATTTTTGAGGCCCTTAATGACAAACCCCATGGACTCAAATTTTGTTTTGAAAAAAGTAGGGAAAACATCAGTTTTCTTGATGCTACTATCCACATAGAGGGGACAACTGTTAAATGTCAACAATTTAGAAAACAAATAGCTGTTAATTTTCTGTATGCTACTAGCATGCATCCTCCACATCTATTAGATTCTCTACCTTATGGGGAACTTAAGAGAATTTATGGCAATACATTTGATGTAAAGCTGAGAGATAAGGAACTATATGGAGTAGAAAGTAGGCTTAAAGTGCGGGGATACACTGTTGTACAGATTAATAAAGCTAAAAACTATTTGTTGGAAGGTAAGAAAATGATGCATAATGATAAATGGAGAAATAAAGTGAATGATTTGGATGAGGCTAGAAGTGAAGAAAAAATATTTTTTGTTACTAGATATTCTCCTTTTTCTCAAACTTTGGAGGATATTATAAGGGGCTTGTGACATATAGTGTGTAATGCTGACGTTATAATTAGATTGTTTCCAAAAACATATCACATTTTCTTATGAAAGGAATAATAATTTAAAGGAACTTTTGAATTATGTGTCTAGACCACAGAATTCATTGAGTGAATGTAGTGGTATGTTTCCATGTGGGTATTATAAGGTTTGTTTAAAAGTAAAGAATCCTACAGGTACAAAAATTAATGGGAAAAATATGTTGCTAATGGCATTTTAATTGTGAGTCAAGGGGGTTGTATATAGTATATGATGTAACTACTTGGTCCCTGTCTGGTATGTGTGTCAGACAAAATGTAAGGTAAAAGTCTGGATATTGAAACTTTTAGGGGATATAAGGAAACAAAATCTAAAGAATCTGGTGGCAGAACACTTTATCAAAATACACGGGAGTTCAGATGTCGACTTCTTTTTCGTGTGTTCAATCTTACCACCCTGGGGGGTGATTATTCTAATAAATTAATTGAGTTGGAAATGAAGATGGTATTAAATTATAAGACACTGTCCCCTTGGGGGTTGTATCAAGAAGTGAATGTGTGCTTTTAGATATAATATTTAAGTGGTTTATTTGTATGAGAATTTCTTTTATGTATATTTATGCAAAAGTGTATCTTTATTAAGATGGTGTAATGTTTAATTGTTTTGCTGTTTAATTGTTTACTAAATGGAGCTAATTGAGTTTGTACCTGTATAAAAGAAGTGCATGTGAGTTTTGTATTTAATCCTGTGAAGGTGAATGGCCAAGGTACCAGATTGTTGTTGATGTTGAAGTGTTGGTGCTAAGCAGTTTGGATTTTTTTTTTGTTTTTTTGTAGTCTTGTATATATGTGTTTATAATGTTAGCCATTTGTTAACCAGGTAAACCACTGAAGAAAGTATCCATTTTTATGGGTAAACCTCAAGTACTGCCTAAGTATAGCAAATAGAGATAGGAGGATTGAAACTCTCTATTTTTTAACTACAGGAAGCAGCCCATTTACATCTCATCCTTAAGTACTGGTTATCAGGTAAATCTAATTTACTTAAAAGGTTAACAGAACAGCAGTCATTGCATGGGCATGCCTTGAAATTCCCTCAATGATTTACCAAACAAAAAAAAAATGCATGTTAATGGAGGTCTGGCAGTTGGTATGGGGGATTAAATGAGCTCTTAATGAGTGGAACACTGGGTTTGATTCTCTCTTCCTACTATGGGAACAGCAAGTCATGACTCTGAGCAAGTCATTTAATTATATAACACTGAGTGGGGCATCTTACACACACACACTTACTTCAGAAATAAATGTTTCCTCTCTTACTAGGAAGCTGCTTCAAAAGTAAACTCTTCCTTCATATTGTAAGTAGAGGTTCTCCATTCATTAAATTCTTCCAAAGTTCTATTCCTTTCAAAACACCCACACTTCAAACTGAAAATTACATAATGGGTACTCCGCATGAGTATGCTTAGATGGAAAAAGAAAGAATAGTAATGCATTCTTATGCATACAAAGTGCTTCAAAGAAAAAAGTGAAAGCAATGTAGCGTAGTGTAGCTAGCAGAACAGAGGGGCGTACAAGAGTGCATGGGAAACATTAAAATTTTAACAGTCTGATGAAGCTTATGTGAAAGCGCTTACCTTATATATCTATTAAAAAAACGGTATTTGTTTTATTAACATGGAATACATTGTTTTCTTTACATGCATGGTTTATGCTGGAATTGCTGCAGAGCCTTGGTTACCGCTTCGCTGTCTTACTTGGATTTATATTTTTCATACTGCTTATAAGCAAAGAGGTATTTATTTCATTGGGAACATCTTTTTCTTTATTATTCTTAGTGATTCACTTCAGTAAGTATTCTAATTTTCAGGTTTCAGTTGAGAATGTCTTGTTTATACCAAAGTTTCTTGTTGCTGTTTCATCAGATTGTCTTCAGATGGTGGTAATATAATGTGTGTACTACAATGTAGCTACCTGTTATAATACTTGCTGTTTACTACTGCCATTTATAAAAAAAAGTATTTCTTTAGTTTTAACAACTTATGAAAAAAGTATTTGATTTTAGTGTAGCAGCTTAATTTACTTCCCTTTGTATTCACCGTTTTCAATTTGCAACTGCTGTCTGTACTTAAAGTATTTTATGGCCCTCAATCTGAACATTTCTTACATTTGAATACCTTGCTGCTGTTTTATGAGATGACCAACAGATGGTGTTAAGTGTGATAAATTTGTTGTTACTATGGCTGAAGCTATTACATAGTCTGTTAGTGCCATCTGGTGATAACAAAGTGTGAACAGAAATGCTTTGAAATCTGGGTAATTATATATTTCTCTGAGATAAATGAAATATTTCACTCAGCATCCCTGTATTTTCATGTTCCAACAAATGCCAGGTTCAATAAGTTTTATATTTCTTGCAATGGCAAAGTGAAAGTTTAATTTACATTTAAATCTCATAGTTGCCTCCCAGATGGTTTTATTTGTTATGGACTTTCAGTTTATTACAAGTGTAGCCAAATAAGAAACTTTTGCCTATGGTAACACTGCAATTCTGCAAATAGGGCATATAGACAGCTTTTTATTTCAGTCAATACTCCTCCATTTTCTGATTCCCAGTGGGATTGATTCTTATAATTTTATTTAATGCTGCTGTTTTACTAGTTGGTCTCCATATGGTGATATTTGACACACATCTGTTTACTACAGATGAAATGCGGAACTATCGATGAGTTTGGAGTCATGCAAGCTTTTGCGGTTATATCTTTTCTCATCTTTTGCTTTCACTTTACTTTGCTTGATCAGCCATACAGACATTGTTTCAGTTGCTGTTTAGAATCATGTGACCAATCATGCTCTGCACTTAAACACTGATTAATTTATTTTTGAATGTTTATGTAATGAAGAAGCCCATTAGAGTGAAACTTTTGTTTGCAATTTTGTTGCGTTGCATAACAGAATAAAGCCATAGCAATAGTTATTTTTGGTGCCATTTTCTGTAGTTATTTTTTTGGTACAATTTTCTATTCTTTGAAAAAAAAAATGAAATATTGAAGTGTTGATGTATACAATCATCTATGACAAAAATATTGATGCCTATACTGTGAAAAACTAAAGAAACAGGACAAAATACATTGCAATAACAATCAAAAATGGAAGCAGTATCCTATTCCAGTTGTTAATCTGAAGCCTATCACTCGCTTCAGGCCAAATTTGTTTGAAAAGTGATAGTGTTAGGGAAATGGGTTTTGGTAAATTAATGTGTAGGTTTGTGTGTAGGGATGGGGCATTTTAACATAACCATGCATGAATAAGATAGATAGGAGGCTTTGCATAAAACACTACAACTTTCCCCTAGTCTAACCCTAACCCTTAACCACATACACACACACACACACACACACACACACACACACACACACACACACACACACACACACACACACACGCGCGTGCACACACGCACGCATGCACACACACACGCACACACGCACGCATGCAAACACACACATGCACACACACACACACACACACACACACACACACACACACACACACACACACACACACACACACACACACACACACACACACACAACTGATCACTGATCTTCCAGCTTTTGACAAAAGATGCTTTCAGCAAAGAGTGCATTTGATCTCCTCCACAACTCAGCTATTTTCTCTGACAAATTGTGATTCAACAGAATAGTTGAAAACCATGTGTACTGAAAAACAAAATGATTGTAAATGAAAACAGTTTTCTGTTGTGGTCTTACTAGAAAAAAACTCTAACTTGTAACAGACCATATTTGTTGTAGTATTATGGGAAGGTTTTTTACTAAGGTAAAGTGCAGTTTACGGTTAGGGGCAAAGTTGGGGTTATGACCAACAAGCAACAGTGCTTCCCTGCCCCACCTCATTGATACCTGTTAATATTAAACCTAGCCCTACTAATGCCACTTAACCCAAACCCTAACCCTAGCCCTGCACCTTACTTTACAATAAAACTTTTCATAATGCATCAACTAAATAAGATAGGCTCACATCACATGAACCAAAGCAACACTTAGGGCAGGATTCAATAAACTGTTCACAGCTCACTGAAACTATGTTCACATCATGGCATGACATGCAGATGATAGCGAGAAGATTTGTATTCAGTAAGCCAAATGAACATCGCAAATATTGTGGCATCCTAATTATTGCATAAGCAGCTGAAGTGTATGCTAATCAACAAATTCAAGATGGTGGAGCTATTCAACAAGCTATAAAGAAAATGTAAACCACAAAAATATGTCCAAAAAAAAGTGAGTAGTACTCACACCATAAGCTCAGCACAAAATATGAAAACAGGATGAACATGTAACAAATTTAATAAAGTTAAGCGCTTAACTTTATTAAATTTGTTACATGGTGTGACTACTACTCGCTTTTTTGGACATCTTTTTTGTGGTTTACTTGGTTATTTTTGGATGCCCAACCAACGTTTTTTATGGAATTGTTTGTATAAAGAAAATGGGTACACTTAGTGTTACCTTTTGCCTTGTATTCCAAAATGTATTGGAATACAGCCACGAAAACTACACTGGAGGGAAAGAATAATAGGGGCAGTTGCTGCTCTTCTGCTTGTGTATTTGCAAAAGACCCAAGTCAATGCTGCTGCTAATAATGAGAAAAAGGGCATTTAGACCCTGTTTAACTTTTTATGGTCTGTATGAGGTAGAAATAGTAGAGCGCTACAGGGTGGATAGAGACATACTCCACCAACACTGCAACCTCTGTCATCTTCACTTGAGAGCAAGGGCAAACTGAGGGGAACCAATATCTGTGACAAGGTATTTGTCGCACTTATTATATTAACTGCAAGAACCTTTCAATGTCCCATCCGGGACATGCTGAGGGTGTCAGAGGCATCAACTTCCAGGATCCTACACTAATTTTTGAATGCTATGCTACAGCATACCAGTGACTATATTTATCTATATCTATCTATCAATATGTATATATATATATATATATATATATATATATATATATATATATATATATATATGTATGTATGTATATATATATATATATATATATATATATATATATATATATATATATATAGGAATTCTACCCCAATGCACACTTTCCTGATGTCTTGGATAACACGGAGAGCACACACGTTGAGATCAAAGGGCCACCAGGGAATAGAAAAGGGTCTACAGGGTCAAAAGAAAGGGGTTTCACTCCATTAACTGCCAGGTCATGTATAATGCTGGCAGAATCATCCTGAATGTGTGCACTGCCAACCCTGGCAGTTACTAAACTGCCATATCTGGCACACTTCACAACTCTACCAGAGGTTTTCCAGGAGTGACGTGCCACAGGGCCATTTACTGGAAGATGCAGGGTATGCCCTTGAACCATGGCTGGTGCAACCTGTCTGAAATGCACACAACCAGACCCACAGAGGAATGCTATAATGAGGCACATTCTCAAACAAGAAATATCACAAAGCATGTGTTTGGGCTGTTGAAGTCATGGTTTCAGTGCTTGGATAAGTCTGGGGGTGGGGGGGTCTGTAGTACAGTCCCAGTACTTGTGCCAAAACTGTCATAGTCCATGCTATCGTACATAATATCATCCTGTGAAAACAGTTACAGCAGGGACAACAAGGGCTAGGAGCAAATGTTTCAACCTCACTGGCAAGGTCACCACTTCCACACATAGGAGAAGAGTCAGAGGGGAACCTCACCTGCTGTGGCCAGAAATAGAAGTAGGAGTGTACAATCTGCCCTTGCCCTGGCAAAGAAATAACAGACAGCACACGTTCTCACCACCTAAGGGGTACACCTTTCATCCTTTATACATATATACCTTAAAGCTGATACCAAACAAAGCTCACAAACTATTCTTGCCCATGTAATAGCCATGTACTGCAAGCATTAGTCAAAGTCAGCCCTAAACAACAACAGCTGTAACTGCAGGACTATTAAGGTAAGCATCAAACCTGTAATAAAAAAAATAAATGTGTAAGAACATGAATAAATGGTAGATGCCTGCCTAACTGGTACTTGTAAATTTAGCTAAGTAGAATGTGTGCAAGTTGCCCAGTAATGCCATCGATATCTGACATCACTGACATCTGTAACATATACTTATATAGTTTACCAAATAATCTGCCCCATGCAACTGAAAGACCCATTGCAGAAAAATCATTCCAAAATGTGTACTTATCCATCCGCTCCTACAAGTGAAGCAATAAGCATGATTAAAAAGGGTCTCTTCCCCTTCCACTTCCCTAGCTACATTGTTACCTTTCAGTTTAGATTCATTCCTCTGAGCACTTTGAAGATGCAAATGAGGTGTGAACTCATTAGAATATCTGAATATAAAACTTTTGACTTTGCGTATCAGATGTAAACATAGTGTAGCCCCTATACCATTTTTAGTTAGCAATGCCTAGCAACTGGGAATAATTACTCTAACTGAAGCAAAATGTAGTAATGCATAGACACCCTTTACTGTAGTGGGTGTGTCAGTAAGGATCCACTTCCAAAATTTAGAACTAACTGCAGTGAGCTGTTAAAACCAAACACCACACGTATAATTTATTTGGCATAATAGTACAGTTTACTGCCTTCACTGAAAACTGTTGACTGCCATATACTTGTATCACACTTTGAAAGAAAAATGAGAGGATATGCACTAGAGACTGCATGTCCGAGAGTAAAGCAGAGAAAAGTCAAGGATTTCCAAGATACAAAGAGGGGGCACAGCTCCATTTTTGCAAGCATATTCATAGATAAGTTGTAATCACTCATTCCACTAAATATGATATAAACATGTTACAATCAACTGTGAATGTCAACTGTATGAACTTTTTATTACAGGGTATCAAACATTAATTGCTTGTATGCATATTATTTGATTGCTACTGCAAAGCTGTGTCTGTGGCAAAGACAGATAACCCACTGCAACTGTGTTGTTTAAGTGCTGTAATCTGATTATTCAAATACAGTTCTGTATAATTGTTAAACCTTTGTTTACCTTTTTTTAATCCTTTTTTTTTAACGTTTTCTTTTTCTATGTGTATTGTTCATGGCATAGCGCAAACACGGTTAGCTGCTTAAAACCAAAAATGAAATTTCAGTCACCTTACAAAGCACAAACATGCTTACTGGCATTCCATGGTGGTCAGCAACATTGATATTAGTGACTGCAGAAATGACACCTTTTACCCAACTGTGTCTATGCACAAGGTGTAACTACATTGAGCTTAAAAAGACAGAACACAGGTAAAGCAGGGTTGGAGTCCCACAGTAGTTATTTTTGCTGAGGAAGGGTTACGATGACTATTTACACAAGTAATATATGTTTGTTATTGCCTTCTATATGTATGTGTTGCCCAACTGTGCACAAACAGGGTTCACAATTGAAGGAAAAAGATGAACATTTTAATTTGGTATTGCCTTCCATTGTGACAACAGGCACAGAACTGATGCATGGCCATCAGCACTCTGGACAGCACCGATTGTGAAAAATATGCCTGATGCGTAGTTTTTTCTGTTGCACAGAGTGTTAAGTGCAGTGAGTTCATGGTCAGAACACAGGGGAACCAGCATTCAAACCCATCATATTCTACTTTTTATTTTTAGTGTGTCCCACTGTCATCTTTCACAACACTTTGATTGTAAAGGTAGCACTACATAGCAATAGCTATGCATCGCAAGTTGACTGGCAGAAAGGTAACAAAACAAATACTCAGACTAGGAAACGCTTGTAGATTCTTAAAGGTTTAATAACATATTTAACTTTTAAGAAGCTACAAGTATTTCCAAGTCTGAGCATTTGTTTTCTTTCTTAGATTGTTCTCCTGAGACTTGGTTCACTGCATTTTTGTTTCTTTTGTTGCTGATTGATTGACAGAAAGGTATTATTACTGCTTGCATTTTTATCCTTTTGTAGGTATCAGATATATTGTGTGTAACTGGTTTAGGATGACACAGATGTTTATGTAATAAAAATGCAGTAGCATATCTCTGATGGAAAAATAGTTTACTAGAAATCATCTATACCCCTCCCATAACCCAAGTATAACTGTAAAATAGAATGTATTGTGAGGTATGTATCATAACTCCAAACTCTATTACTAAAGTAATGCCAGTCTATCCATTTCCAATAGATCATCAGATATTAGTCCTGCATCACACCTGAAAATGCATAAAACAGGACATTTTAATGTCACCCCCCCACACACACACACATGTATGCATACAGACCTAATTGAAGTATAGCACCAGTCACTATTTGAATAAAATATGTAAATCTGGAATGACCATGTTTGAAAAACATGTCTTCTGTGGCAATGAGGAATACTCATCTGTGTGAAAATGTATGTGTTCTCCTTCACATAGGTTTGAATCCCACATTGTACAAAGTACTTTTAACAGTGTGAAAATCCCCATAAAATATGTACCAAGTCATCTCATTAAACCCTCCAAAGTCTTAGCTTAAAAGCCAAGTCATTTAGCATTTCAGCAAAGACCAGTGTACAAAGTGTGACCAGATGTAGCAAAACATGTGCCATAAATCAATGCCAAATCTTACATTATCATTGCTGTTTCATAAACTCCCTTTTTGTTTGCTAATGTTTCTCTTCACTTACCATCATGCAAACACAGTTGGCATGTGTTACATATACTATATTTCATACGTACATTTTGATAAAATGTTTTTGTTTTATGTAAGTTATTTTCCTGGTTGATGTCTTGAACTCATAATTACAAGTTCAAGCTAATTTATCTTAGAATAGTATTTGACTGAATTTTATATAATCTGTTAAGTATTGGTAGGTGGTTATTAACCTTTTTGTGTGATACTTCAATTCTGAAAAAATTTCTCGTAAAGCACTTGACTGAAGTGTTTTTTTAATAAAGTTGTTCTTTGGAAATAGCTCTATGCATCAGTGTTTTTGTTTCTTACACTAAGAATATGTAACATATTTTTATAGCTGTAATAATGTTTATGCAGATCACTGTAGTTGCAAAGCAAAACAAAGACCACTGCTCAACATTCATACACTTTAATTTAATGGTAGACTTGATCACAGCAAAGCTTTCGAGACACAAGCTCTTTTTCAATGCATAAAAACTCAGTACACACATTCCATTATTAAATAGTAAGCCAGCCAATAAATAAACAATTATACAGCATTTGACAACATATACTAATTAAACAAAACACATAAATGTATAATAAAAATAAACATACTTACCCAGAGTCTTGTATAACTTAGTCAATAAAAAACATTAAAGTGTATGAATGTTGAGCAGTGGTCTTCGTTTTGTTTTACTATTTTGTTTCTTTAACTGCCAGCTCTTCAGCTTAAGGAGTTACACCTTTATTTTATTGTTTGAACACTGTAGTTGCAGTATGCAAATTAATAACAGGTACATGTTTAACAACTCAAACCAACATAACAAGGTGCATGGCGTTAAGGTAACAAATGCCAAAAAGAAAAGACGATGGGCAGGATTCACGAAGCCTCCATGTAAGAGTTATAACTCATACACGGAGGCTGCAGTTAAACGGAGTGATGTCAGCATGCTCTGCATATTCATGAGAGCATGCTGAATCACACCGAAGGCTAACACGGTCCGTGTAAGACAGTAGGGGGCGTGTCCGTAGGCCGAGCCTTGTAAGCGGACACGCCCCCAGAAGAGTAAAAGTGCCCAAAGTAAACACCCACGACAGAGTCCATGGGAATGTGAATAAACACAACACAACACATGCCCCCACAGACTACGAACATAAAATGTACAAATGAACATCTCATAATTTTTTTTTAAATTGTAAAGATGTTTAACCGTGAGTGCGCTCTTTTGCGCGGGCGTGCCCGTAGCTCAGCTACAGTTAGCAGTCAGTGGGAAAGCATATAAGAATTAAATATGCAAAGTAAGCCAAGAAACAATAGTGTAGCGGTAGAGATGTTGGCTGAAGAGCAGGCAGTCATGGTTCGAGCCCCCACAACACCAATTTTTATTTTTAGCAAAATAAGCACGAAAAAAGTCCCTGACAAATATGCACACATAAAATCACATTTTATGTAAAATGCAATGAAATAGCCCATTTAAATTGAAGAAATGTGAGGTAACAAAACAATAAAAAATGCCAGATGTGCCCATAGCTGAGCTACAGTTTAACATGGTGAGTGCATCTGCCCGTAGGTGAGCAGTGGTTTAACTGGTGCAAAATGAGTGCCCGTAGCTGAGTAGTGGTTTAACATGCTAAATCTATGTGCCCCTAACTGAGCTGAGCGTAATATGCGTGCTGATAGCCAAGTGAGGCTTAAACCAGCATACCCCGTTTGCGCGGAGCTGCGCACCTTGCAAACAAGCTAACCGACGGGCAATGTTGAGCAAGCCATATCAAAACTGCCTTTACACAGACACACCCCTCAGCTTGTCTAGACAGTCATAAAACATAAAAAGTAGTGGCCAGATTCGAACCCAGAATACTATAGACCATAGTCAAGGTACTGAACCACTAAGCCATGACAGCAGTACCTATAAATGCAATAATAGCAAATATATAGGAATGAATACAAACTGGAGCACGACAATGCAGGTTTAGTGAAGTTGATACAATTCCAAAATGGCCAATCACAGATATGTGTGGGAAAAACTGACTATATAAGCCACATAGGCAGGAATACACAGCATAAACGATTGTAGAACTGACTTGCAGCCAGAATGACAGGAGTAGGTGAGGGTAGTTGCTTTCGAGCACAGAGGTGGGGCGTTGAGGAGTCCAGGTACATGGTCTGACTCCTAGTCCACAATCATGAGGCCCAACTCATGCAGGGCCAGGTCCTGTGGGGAGCATATAGGGCTGAGGCATGGGACCGGTTGGCTCATGATCTCACCAGTGCCACAGGGATTCCAAGGACTGGTGAGCAGGTCCGTCACCACCATGCGGACCTGAAGAGACACAAGCAGGACCAATTGAACCTTTGGATCCAGGAGGCCCGGCAAATGCCCAACGCCCTACTACTGAGTAAGTTACATTTAATTATGTATGTAAGAAATTAAACTAGCTGATGTTATGGAGATGTGTATTTAGTGAAGTTGATACAATTCCAAAATGGCCAATCACAGATATGTGTGGGAAAAACTGACTATATAAGCCACATAGGCAGGAATACACAGCATAAACGATTGTAGAACTGACTTGCAGCCAGAATGACAGGAGTAGGTGAGGGTAGTTGCTTTATAGGGCTGAGGCATGGGACCGGTTGGCTCATGATCTCACCAGTGCCACAGGGACCTGAAGAGACACAAGCAGGACCAATTGAACCTTTGGATCCAGGAGGCCCGGCAAATGCCCAACGCCCTACTACTGAGTAAGTTACATTTAATTATGTATGTAAGAAATTAAACTAGCTGATATTATGGAGATGTGTATTCCAATATTACTTAATTTATATTACAGCTGCAGGTGTCCGTTCTGCGAACCGCAGAGCCTATGGCGATAGGCTGGTGTGGTTGCACCACCAGGCAGGTCAGTAATCCACTACCAGTAACTGTAAAGAAATATAAAAGTATGACAGTCAGCAAAAGAGTGCAGTGTAGTCACTAAGTAATAAAATGTGCAAGTAACAGTGTGAAAGTGTTTGCAAGTATTGCTTGATTACAAAAGTGTGTTGCAGTCTGTAAGCCAAACAGAAAAATGAAAATGTCTGACATAAATTCTGAAATAAAAATGCCCCACCTGTAAGAAAATAGTACACAACCTACAGCAGGCTGAAAAGTATAGCTGCAGAAGATGATGAAATCACATGTGTGAAATATATCCCTGTTGAAATACTGAAACATGACAGAAGTGAGACTGCTGGAAAGGATTGTAATAACTACAGGTAAAACATGTCAATATAGCCTAGAAGTAAGTACCATCCTGAATAGTAAAATGAAAACAAGTGAGAGAGTGTGAGAAAGTGTCATGAATCCAGCAATACAGTAGTAATAACCCCTGAATAAAGTATGCTGCAGTCAGTACAGAATGAAATGCATGTGAGAATCAAAACCAAACAGCGAAATCTGTTCAAAGTGTTGCTGCATCTGGAATGTGTATCCCAAACTCTGGATATGTTGCTCTCAGTTTGCAATATGCAGATAGTATGATTGTCTGATATACCAAACATCCACACCTGTCTATAGCTATATAAAGCAAATTTAGCAGGATGATGTAGCTGAACAAAGCTAGATATGAATGTGTATGAAGAACAATAAAATGTATATTGATGTTGCAGTAACAGTCCTATCACCAAGTTGAAATAGTTATCATATAGGAAACTGTAGTTAGAACAGTAGTGTGTATATATGTGCAGCTATTAGAAATGTACAGCATATGTATTGGTATTCAAAGGTGTTAACATTATTTTCTTCACCCCACCCTATAACCACATATTACCCATTCCATGTGAAAATGGTATGTGCAATCACAATTAACACCCCTGGACATTTGTCCTTTTGGGTCATATATATTTGCATGTCCGTTGATGCATCTGCCCTGTTCATACATCCAAACCTGATGGCCTGTTGCCATCAATCAACCCTGCATGTTGTTGGACTGTGTATTGCTGTTCAAATTATGCATGTGTTATGCTCGCTGTTCAATGGTGTGAATATCTGGGTGTTTGGTTAATGGGAATACTAACGCATGCTGTTACAACTAATTGTGAATGGTATTATATGTCACTAACCCAAACTGTCATGACATAATGCAAAACATAGGATGACAGGGAAGGCGGGTTCCAGCGGACCCACCTCTTCCACCTCAGCTGGCGCGTGCACCTGGCACTAGTGCCCAGTCTGGACCCTCCTCCAGTGGCCCTGTGCCATCTGCAGGTGGAAGCGCTGCAGGGGATGGGGCTCGCCCCCCCTCTGCAAGTGTGGCCGGAGGAGAACCACCACTCACCTTCCGTAGCGTCTGGACTGTGGTGCGTAGGGAGATTCAGGACTCTGTTCTCGAGCCCATACGCCAGCTTGAGGCACAGGTGGCATAACTTGTGGGCATGCCTGTTGCCCAGCCTACACTGCCCCCAGCACAGCCCCCTACTGGGCAGTGAAGGAACAGTGGCAACTGCCAATGGGTGGGGATATCAGTTCCACTGTTGCCATCTGTGGGCTCATGGGCTCTGGATATCCAAACCTCCGTCCCCGTCAATTGTGTAACCCCCCCACACGTGTCATACACCGCCCCTGTATGCGTCTTGTTTGTCTTGTCTGTTTACCTACCTAACCTACCTCCCCAGCTGTACCGACTTCCTTCACCTGACATACCACTCTCACCTGAAAAAAAAAAAAAAAAAAAAAAGGGCACTCTGTACCCACAAAAAATTACGCCCCATACATAGCTGCCCATTCCACACACATGTCTGCTGGACATGGAAACTATCAATAACAATTGGCTGTACAACAAGCATTATTGTTGTCCTGACACCTCTCTCAGGGGTGGAAGGTTTCAAATGTCACACCAAATTACATACATATGCACAGCTGTTGCTGATGAAGAAATGGGCAGCTATGGGCCTTACCTACATCCCTCCTGCAAATCCCAAGCTTGTTTCCCTACTGTCTTACCCTCTTTGTGACCCCTTTTTCACCACTTTCCTGTGTCCCCATTTTCATTTCTTTCTAAGAAAATAGTGCGGGTGTGCGCCAGAGTAAGCACTGTTAAGCGGTTGTAAGTGTGTGTGTGCGGAGCTAACCACCAGTGCGCATGCGTGAGCTCTGCGCAAACCAGCGCAAACCCAGTTACAACTGCTTAAAAGTGCCTTAGTCACTTTGATTGACAGGTCCTGTAGTCAGTTCAAAAGCAAAATAAAATCCCACTGTCAGTCCCGAACCCAGGACCTTGGAAACAGTAGTCTGTATGACCTACCACTAAGCCATGACTCTTATACAAGAACATTGTGCTAAAATAAATATAACATGTAATAGTAGGGATGAATGTAAAGGGAATATAGGATGTGTAGTACTCAAAGCATGTCATTTAGAATTACTGTCAAAACTACTGGATTCCCATAATAGTAGTGTGTGAACAGAAACAGCTATGCTAGTTGGTAACTTGTAGGTAATAATGTCAGTTAATGTACATATATAAATGTATGTATATGTACATATATATATATATATATATATATATATATATATATATATATATATATATATATATATATATATATAAATATATATCTATATATAGTTGTAGGTGTCATTGTGCATACACACTTACTACAGGGAACAGGAGAGAGGAATGGAGAAATGTGAATCTACAACACAGCCTGAATCATGAGAGAGATACTAACCTTTACACTCACAGAACAGTGCCCGCAGCATACCAGCATGGTCCCCGCCCTTACAATCTGAAAGGGCAACACCTATCTCACATACCTTTTATAGCACTGTCCTGAAATCACAGTGAGAACTGCAATCAGTACACAACTGGCTGTATGCAATTAGCAAATGCTGGCTTACAATTGGTGCAGAGGCCATCACATGGACCTATGCAGATAACTACAAAAGCATCCTGTACTAACACTCCACACATGCAATACATTCATTGCACTGTCTGGAAGCAGACAGAGGGAGAGAGACAAACCGAGACAGAGAAAAAAAAAAAAAAAACACACGCTACACACTGTGACTCTAAGCTGTCAGCAATGACAGTAGCAGCAGGAAGCAGAAGCAGTGATAACGCAACCAGCTGCGACAAACACAGGTAATGCAAAGTAGCAGGTTAATAGTGTGCATACTGTGAACCCTCCAAATGTGTCATAGGTCTGTAAATGCTGTTATAGAACTAAAATGCTGTTATTTTCACCAACACGTAGGTCTACCGCTTTCACCTTTACCATAAAATCAAATGATGGCACAATAATCTCCCCTGACCCATCTACTAAACTATTAGGTGTCATCATAGACAATAATCTCAAATGTGACCTACATGTTAACCAAACTATCAAAACCATCAATAAAAAACTAGGGTCACTTTACAGAATAAAAGCCTTCCTAACCCCTCCAGCTAAAATTGCCATAGCTCGCTCACACCTTCTTTCAACCCTTCTGTATGCATCCCCTCTACTCTCGAATTTGAACAAGACTGTCCTTAACAAACTCTCAATTTGCTACAACCACATTGCCAGGTTTGCCATTGGGCTGCCTTTTAGGACACATCATTGCATCAATCTAAATCAGCTTAGTTGGCTTGAACTACCTAGCCTAATCCAGTATAACCAACTGATTATGGCCTATAAAATCCTCTATAATCCGGACAATACTCCTGCACTTAAAAATATTATCACCCCCTATAACAATCCTAGACCGCTTTGATCCTCTAACAAACTACTAATTCAGGCTAGCAAAATTAATAACACAGCCGGTGATTCTCTCTTTGCAAACTCTGTAAGTAGATCCTGGAACTCACTTCCAGCTGATATTACCTTACTTTCCACCTTAGTTCAATTTAAAACTAGACTCAAACAACATTTGTCACTTAACTGGCTATGTCAATGTATCAAGCCTGGCTAACTCGAATGTGTAAAAATCTGTTAACCAGTTTATTGTGTAATTTAATTTAATCCTGACTTGTGCTCAGGACTAACTTTAACCTGTGGAACTTGTTTAACTTGCTTACTTATGTAATCTCTGTAAATAATCTGTTTGTAATATGTAATGATGGTATTATGTAATGCTGTATCTGTTTACCCTTGGAGCTTTTCTCCCCGGGCCTCCACTGAAAATGGACATGCATCCAGTCGGACTATCCCGGTCAACAAATGTAAAATAAATACATAAATAAATAAAAAATATTACAGTGACTACAATACAAGTCAGACATTGACGTGCACTGACAGCATGCTGAACACACTGGGGCATATGTGGGGACTCAGAATAGCATCCTGCCTGAGCATCACACACCTCCGCAGCTGGCACACAGGCATATGTTGCATCAGAACAGAGCACATGCCACACATGGCACACACATCCTGTGTGCCACACACTCACAGCCTATAGGGCTACACAACACACCTGCTACAGACGTGTCAGGTACCTGTCTTGGGTGCTGCACTGGGGTCCCGCTCAACAGGCTGTATCTGGTGATGGTCACAGTGATATGCCTCAGGGGCACTATGGTCCACCACAGAACACATGCATACAGGTCAGTCAGACGCATGGACACATATGACTCACTCATTGACCATGCCACTATGGCTGACCTGAGACATACCTCCCTGGACTACATGATAGCGAACATAGAATGGATCTCTCAGCATGTGGCACAGGCCAGTATGAGCCTGATCTTGGTTGCCAACATACCCTCACCAGGTATGCTACCACTATATGTAGGAAGGGTGTTGTATGTCTACATTCTGCTCAGTCTCCAATGTCATTCATAGGGTATCCGCTGGCTGTCAACGTGTGCTTACATGCTAGGGAAGCCACAATGATGTGCAAGGGTCATCTTGCACGTGACACCCATGGCTCGATATATATTGGCAAAGCTCCTTGATACACACATACTGCCTTATGCTGCAGGACACGGTTTACATAGCCACCTCCGCAGGTATCACACAGGTTAGGACACTAACAGTGCTGCTGCACAACAACAGCAGTGTACACCGCAAGATGCATGCACTGGACACTGTCCTCAGCACAGTGAACTGTAATGTCTGTGCAGTACCAGAGTCCTGATTCATGGCTCACAGGTGTTACCCATCACTGACAGGTTATGCCCCATACCATGCCTGTCGTCCCCTACACATGTAACACACATGGACAGGGGGGTGGTATCCCAAGGCACCACAGATACACACACCTCCACGTTGTTGGCACAGCACAAAGCATCAGGGCCTAATCATGTGCAGCTAACAGTGTGTTGGACTGCCATCTGGTTCATAGCCTGGCACACAGAACCCTCCCATACACAGGAAGATCACCTATCCTCCATAACAACACTGGCAATATGACAGTCTCAAGAACTGTCTTTATATGGCTGGACTGCATCCAGCCAAACATTGTGCGTGAGCATTACTGTAGCTACAACACACTAGTTAAAGGGTTTACAGCATGTAGTCACTGAATTGCAGTGGAATGACATGTTACCACTCCCACAACAGGTGGGAACATGCAGCACCTGTACATCGACTACATGTAGACTATATGGCCCAGACCAGATGTTTATCCCCTGCTGTAGGTATTTTACCATATACACCCACACTGTATAGACACATACCGCGTGCGGCCCCTGCACAGTAAGACACAGTCATATTGGTATACATTGCAAATACCATTTATCCACTCGAGGCATGTGTCAGACATGGTAACTACTGCAGGTCACAGGTATTTATGTGTATGTGTCACACACATACATCATGTGTGCAATGCCATTGCTGGTTTAGGCAATGGCATGCATTGTTATGTACAAAGACCCACACAAGGACATAATGTGTGACACAACCACACGTGGCAGTTGTGGGTTACCAAAACATACTTATCTGTACTCTGACAATGGTAATAGACACAGTAGCAGAGCGCACTATCAGCATTACTGGCCAACTAGCCCTGTTTGGCTGTGCTGATAGTGTGGTGACATCCCCTGTGTTTACTGGGGGAATATGCAGCATCTGGTGTATTGTAGTATTTGCCAAAAGGATCTGTTTGCTCACACTTGCATTTACACACACCCTACTACCCCCCCACACACACACACACACACTTGCAGGATTCATACCCCTACCTAACTAAGTCATGACACGTGAGAGAAATGCATTAGCAAAGCGCACTATTCAGATTACTAGATGGTTCCTCTTCTCTGGCTGTACTTATAGGGTGCTGACATCATTATAGTTTGAAAGGGTAATGTGCATCAGGTAGTGTGATCTCCTGATTGCCAAAACTAACATGTTTTTCATACAGACATGCACACACACAAACTCCCCACATCGAAACACACACACACACTTGCAGGTTTCAAACCCCTACCTAAATATATTATGGCACTTGAGAGTGATGCTGTAGCAGATTGCGCTATTCTGATTACTGGCAGATGTCTCTTCTCCAGCTGTATGTATAGGGTGCTGTCATCATCACTGTTTGGAAAGGGTAATGTGCATCATGTAGTGTGATCTCCCGATTTCAAAAAAGCACATGTTTTTCATACAGAATTGCACACACACACACAGAGTCCCCACATCCAAACACACACACATGCCATTTACAGGTTTCAAACTCCTACCTAACTATATTATGACACTCGGGAGAGACGCATTAGCAGAGTGCACTATTCAAATTACTGGGAGGTTGCCCTTCTCCTGCTGTACTTATAGGGTGCTGACATCATCAGTGTTTAGAAAGGGGAATGTGCATCCTGTCGTGTGTTCTCCTAGTTGGCAAAAGGGATATTTCTTTCATACAGTCTTGAACACACACTAACCCCCTCCACACACACTGAGCATGTACAGGTTTCAAACCCCTACCTAACTATGTTATGACACTCGAGACGGACGCATTAGTGGAGCACGCTATTCGCATTACTGGGAGGATTCCCTTCTCCTGCTGCACTTACAGGGTGCTGACATCATCAGTGTTTAGAAAGGGGAATGTGCATCCTGTAGTGTGTTCTCCTAGTTGGCAAAAGGGATATTTCTTTCATACAGTCTTGAACACACACTAACCCCCTCCACACACACTGAGCATTTACAGGATCCAAATCCCTACCTACCTATGTTATGACACTCAAGACGGATGCATTAGCAGAGCGCGCTATTCGCATTACTGGAAGGTTTCCCTTCTCCTGCTGTACTTATAGGGTGCTGACATCATCAGTGTTTAGAAAGGGGAATGTGCATCCTGTAGTGTGTTTTCCCAGTTGCCAAAAGGGACATTTCCCTCACACAGCCTTTCACACACACAAACCCCACTCACCCACCCACACACACACTGAGCATTTGCAGGATTCAAACCCCTACCTCACTATATTATGACACTTGAGGGAGACGCATCAGCAGAGCGCACTATCCGAATTACTGGGCATCTGTTCTGCACCTGCAGTATTTATAGGGTGCTGAAATCTTTATTTCTACAGAGGTATGTACATGTAGTACTTCCTGTCAGGTGGGGGATAGCATATATATGCATTTGCAGCCACCTACGTCAGGGTTAGATATGCACATCGCACTGGCAGGTTATGTTCTATACCATGCTTTGTGACCACAGGACCTGTAACACACAACACAACCAGTCCAGAATACCACACCCACATCCAGGACACACACTTAGCTTCCCTGGGAACAGTGCCGGGATATGCAAGTGTTCACATACACCATTCCAGTTGTTAACATCAGGTACAGGCATATTGTGTATGAGAACTACTCAGGCCTCTACCACTTTACCCTACAGCCACTACAATTTGTGGGTCCATGTGCTATGGCAGAACCACACACCACAGCCACATGGGGGAATACATATTGCACCTGTCCATCTGCAACGTGGGTACTCACTGCTCCACACCAGAGGTAGACCACCATTGTTGATATCTGACCATACCCACCTTTCCCTGGACATCCATATCCCATCTCCACCCCCAGGCAAGGTTGTCACTGCACACAAACTGTATTTAGCGCAAGCAGACTCTACACTTGTGAAGACTGGGGTGGACGACTTCAAAGGACCCATGCTGGGGGACTATACTGGCCACTCAGCAAAATCCTTGACAATTGCATTCTATGAGCATGTGTATGGTTTGCATTGATCATGCTATCCCACATATACCCATGACTGCTCCACAACAAGATAGCTGTCAGCTGTACACCAGCCATATATGCGCCGTACAACAGACAGAGTGAGCTAATACATTGCAGAGCTGTAGCCCACAGAGGGAGGACGTCTGTGAACAGGTCCGGCACGTCACTTCATTCACACATAATCATTACAACACAGTGTTGACAGTGGAATCGTCCAGAGAATGCAGATAGGGCTCCCCTCAGTCTGTTATTGATGGACACCTACTGTCAGAGATCCTCAGCAACCCTCTCCCAGCACACACCAACAACATGGCTGTGGCTTAGCACATTCAATCCCTCGGACCTCCACAGTGCCCCTGCTTGACAGAGGCACAGCTCACTAGCCTCACATGTTGCCTTCTGTGACCTACTTTACAGTGGCACAGTAGCCTACTGTCCTGGGGATGCAGATGTCAAGCACACTCTGGCTGAGCTGTCATTCCCTAGGGCAGCAAGCCTAGTATTGCCCTCTACACCCATATGTTCAATTGTCGGATACACGATATTTGTTGTGCTGTTCTACTGTTTGCAGGTCTTTATTGTCATAGCATTCCCTGTTCCTATGACCAACTTGTGTATCTGTGGAAGATGCTTGCATATGACAGCGATCCACTATTTCACTTATGTCTCTGTAGTCATTAAATGTGTGCTCTGGGCAGATTGCTGTGTTGTGGTTGGTTCCTGGACTGACACGTACAAATACCAGATATGTGTGGCCAACTGCTAAACGGAGATATGGCCTAAGTGTGTGAGCATGCCCAGTTCAGCCTTTCCATGGCATGTTGTCTGACATATGCCTCATTTATCAAAGTGTGCGAGCATGCCCAGTGTGAGCTTTCCATATGTTGCACTCTGAAGTCCACCACATATTTGGGTGTGTGTGTGAACTTCAACAATATCTCACATTTATGGTTGTGTGTTGGGTGTCATGTTGTGTACTAACTGGCCAACTGCTTCGTGTCTGCCACAACAGGGATTATACTGTGCCTGCTGGGATTGCATAGGATACTTTGCAGACAGTTCTCAACATACTTTCATAATGACCTAACACTGTAGTACTGTATAGTGTACTGGTTCAGTACTTTCACTGTGGTGGACAGTATCCTGGGCTTTAGTCCTATGACTGTTTGACATCTTCATAGTGAGCACAACAGACTGTATAGGGGCCAGTTGTGCACATATGCCCATGTTGCATTATGTTCAGATATGGACTACCTACACCAGGCTCGTCCAACATTGCTAGTGTATTCCACAACATGGGTGGACATTGGCAAACACTAGCAATGTTCCCTAGGCCATTTCTGATGCTAGTCACAGGGTGTGTTTGTCCTTCGACACACATTGTAACTGGAGTTTGCCATGACATATGTCATGGTTAGTATACTGTGTATCCGTCTACCTCTGACATAACAGTGATACCCAGGGTTAGCCTACCATCTCCCATCCACTCATCAGGATTCCTCTTGAGGGGTGTCAATATGTGACTCTCTGGCTGACCTGTACCAGGAGTTTACTGAAGAGTGGGGGTGCCTTCTGTGTTATGGATCATTCTGTACAGCTTGTCCTATGTATGTCAGTGCTGGGGTTCAGGTCTCTCATGTGCATAGCTCACTGCCATTCAGATTGTACAAGGTGCAGCATGTTCATTGATTCCAGGTTGGACATGGCTTCATACATCAGGCACAGCTTGCCTGTAGCTGGGCAGTATGGCAGTTTGTGGGGCTGCAGTTTGTTTACTCAGGCAACACATGGCATCTGTTCATGCTCTTTGCTACTCCTGGTGGGATACTGTTGTGGACTTTACAGTTGATGGAGGTGTCTGCTGCGGTATATCCCACAGGGGCTATTGTAGCCAATTGTGACGCTGATGGAGGATGACTGCAGAGCCACAGTGAGTTCCCCTTATCTACATCTGCCAACCTTCATGTTTGGGTGGGTATATAGTATATGTTTCTGCGAACACTACAGCCACATGTTTGTCCAGTGCAGGATATCTATCACCTTTTGTATCCAGGTCTCACATTACATGTTAGGTACGTCATGGGTTAACACCTGTGTGGTAATTTGTGAGCACTTACTGTATATCCACAGTGGTTGTCTATACACAGTTCTGCAATTAGCTTGCTGACATGGCTATGGCTCCAGTTGTCTGTTTGTAGGTGGCCCTTTTGTGGGTTGCTTGTGTCAGCTGGGGTCGGATATGGTGGGCTGTTTGTACTCCTCTGCATACATGTTCAGTCACAGTCCTTCCATGTTGGCCTATACCTATGGGACATATATACAGAACGGGGGGGGCAAGACCAGGCCTTGTGGGATGCCACTCGTATCTGCTTTGTAGTCTGACATGGATGCGGCATGTCTGACCATGTCAGTTCTGTCCTTGGTCTGGTTTGCAACCCCTCTACTGACATAGGGGTATATATTTAAGCTGGTGAACATATCCATACTGAACTCGTACGGTATTGTCTAGAAGCATGTGCACGGTCCAGCTACGCTGTGTGGACCACATTGCCCTCATCAATGACCTTAATGACTGCTTCAAATGGGTCAAACATGTTTAGGGGCAGGATCTGCAGTTATGACTGCCACACTGTGTAGGGTCCAGTATCAGTAGGTCCACAATAGCCTTCTGTCTGCGGTACATACTGGTCCTTTCCATAGCTGCGCAGAACAAGCTTGTCAGGATCCTGGGGTGGTAGTTTGCAGTATCCATTCAGGCAACACCTTTGTTGTGATGGACCACTGTTGTTGTACACTGCTCTTTGGGTACATATCCTGTGGTAAGGCTGACATTGGGCAGTAGTGTGATTTGGCATTCCATTATTCTTGGAGTCCATGTTGGCCTCAGCCCAGGACACCATCACATACCTTTGCTGCTGTGTGTTCTGCTTTGCAGATGATGGCTGTTACCTCAGCATCTGCAATGTCAGGGGACCATCAGTCTGCTGGGATAGGTATTTTGCACTCTGGGGGGGGTGTTTGCACTGAACCTGACAGGTTGTATGTTATCAATATGTGTGTGTGTGTTTGGTATGTTGTTTGTAATATCTGTGTGATTCGGAGCATATCTGTGGATGCCCAACATGGTTCCTACCATCAGTTGGGTAAGCCTTGTGATTATCCTTAGTGTCCTGTATATTTTGTATCTTCATAGGTTCATGGGTTCATACTAGGCTATACACCCTAGACCATTAGTAAGCCTAGCCAGAGTGTGGGTGTCTTTCGCCACCCCTTGCTATGTTCTATTATGGCCATTTATGAATTTCTTCACTGTGCCTCTGTCTGGTCGTGACACAGTGAAGACCCCCAGTATACATGTACGATCATCCATCCACTTGGCAATATTCCTGTCGAGGGGTGTCAGTGAGGGGCTCTGCCTAATATAGATTGGGATCCTGTTTCTGGGTGTGGGGAGCCTCTGGGTTATGTATCTGTCCCTCCAGCACATCTTATTTCATTATGTGTTGAGGCTGACATCTGTCACTCTCACAGCTCCAATGGCTTTGATTTCCTGTGGTGGAGCATGTCCATTACTCCTGTGTTGGACATGGCCTTGTACAACAGACATACAATGCCTCTGTGTAGGCAGTGTGTGACTGCATTCAGCTGGGGTGTCTACAGCCAGGCAACATATGACATATATTTCACACCCTTTATCCTGTTGGTGGGGTAACTATGAGGTCTTCCGAACCGCTGCAGGTTTCACGTACGGTACATCCCATATAAGTCATTGTACTAGATTATGGGTCTGATAAGGGAACAGTAAAGCGACACAGTGACCTCTGTTGATGTAGATGTGAATCCTTTCATGATACGGTGTCCAATATCGACAATCTTCCTAGCCACATTGGCATTGTGAGTATCACATGACAGATTACTGTCGACTTGTGTCCCTAGGTCCCTGATTACTCCTTGCATACATAATGGTTTGCCACCTATGTGGTAATTTGTGTGTACCTTGTCTGGTATTTGGTGGGACATTCATACTGTCCAGTGTCTTCAGGATGTCTGGGTGGAGTTCTTGTGTGTGAGAGTGTGGTCTGTCACATGCTACAGATTGTACAGCAGAGTGGACTACACTTAGGTGCACATGGGTGGTCTCCTCTGCTTTGTGCATTGTCAGTTACCTGGCCATATGGGTGCCTGTGCTGCATATGGATACTCCCCTTCCTTTGATGTTTTGGTGCAGGTGTTGGGGCCATAACACATGATATGTGGTATAACCTAGTAGTGCTGGTGTGCTATCACTAGGCTTGCAGCAGGCTTCTGTCACTGCACAGACATCGATGTTCTCCATAATGGGAAGTGCCTCAGGGGCATGCATATTCAGTTTACACATCTGGCATTTGTCAGCATTACCCTTATGTTTCCTACCACTTATGTTTTCTAGGGTGGTGGGTAGTCTTTTTGGCCTTGCCTACACACGGCTCTATGGAGGCAGCAAAGGCCTTATCCAGTATCCCGACGCACAGGGGTAACAGGTGCAAGCCATCCCTGGAACAGCAGCATGGCTTGTCATGCTTGACATCTCAAGCAGACAGACATTAGACCCTCTTGGACTGACAGCTGTAACTGTGCCAGCTGTTAAACATGAGCATTCTGTGTTTGTACTGTGGCATCATTCTTGGTGAGGGTTGGATGCTGCACACAGCCAGTGTCATCCCGCCCTGGGGTACATACTCAGAGGGACCATCCATGTATCTTTTGATGTTGACCAGGGAGGTACATCTCAGGTAATTCACACCAGCATGGACATTGAGTGCATCATATTTCTGCTTGCTTTGGGGTGACCTGCGTACTTGTGTTATGTGGCATTTTGTGGCAGCCTACAAGCAGCTTACTCTACCCTTTCCCTTGTTCAGTCTGGTGAGTGGGAAAGCAGTGTGTCTGCCTATACAGACACCTATTACAACTGTATCAGGCATGTTGTTTCTCCTTCTGGCCTGTGACTGTTTGGCACACCAGCTTTGCATACTATTCGTTGCATATGCTATGTTTGAAGGTTGTGGTTGCCTGTGATCTGCCTTGGAGGCTTCTGTTGGTGTGGTGTGTTTGTAATTAAGGCCTCTGGGAATGTTTGTCTGTGTTTATGTGTTTGGTTTACAGTTGTGGTAGGTCTATGTGGGACTGGGTTTGTGGTGTATGTGGTCACCTTTTCCTCCTGACTAGTTTTGACAGTACTGAGTTGGTGGAGCTCAATCGCTGGTTTGGATACATGGTTGCATCTATCACATATATTTGTATTTATTGGGGGGTGTTGTGGTTGTCTGTATACTTGGGACTGGTGTCACATTGCATCTGGATTCACAGGTTCTACTTGTTGTGGCTGGACTTAGTGGATTGTATGTGTGGACATATGTTATTGCCATACTACTGGTCAGTGATTACTTTCCTTTTTATGTTAGCTCTATCTTGTGGTAGCTTCCTCATTCTCTTGCATGGTTTGGTAATGGCTGGAGTCCAGCATGCCAGATGCCTGCGTGTATGGCATTGTGTGTTGTTGTTATTTGTGATTGCATACTCCAAGCATTCCTGGCTGTGTTCATGGAATGCCTGTATAACATGTTCTGTGGTGTGTCCCATATTCTGCACTTGCACAGGGCCTTTTGTGGATTCAACATCAGTTTGGAGGGCTGCAACCTATGCTTTACACATGTTTTTCACTGTGGTATTCTGGCCAGGGACTGGGGTCGGGATGTGTATATCCAGTGTGATTACTCTATGGTCTGGTCTTACCAGTGAGGGATGCACTTCTCATCTTGCCATCCAGTACACATGTTGCTGATTATCACATCCAGTATGCTTACCCCTCTTGTGGGAGTGGTACATTGTTCCTGGGCATTTTGGTTTATGGATTCTGGGAACTTTTCTCCTACTGTGTTGGTGCTAGTATAATGCTCCCGGTGTATGTCTGGGTATTTTCAGTCAAGCAATATAATGTGGTTTGGGGGGCTTGATATATTCATGTATTCCAACATAGGCCAGGTGCAGTTCCTGGTATTAGGACAGTAGTCTGCAGCAGGCTATATACTGGGAGGCGGTTTTAGCCATTGGTATTTGACCTTGGCTAATCCATGCTGCTTCTTGTTGTAGTACCAATATGGGGGTGTGGTTATCCTTGACATTTATTGCTAGTCACCCTCCTTTTGTAACTTGTTCCATGTTTTGAGGCTGTACAGCACAGTATGAGGTGTGACCTGGTAGTGTTAGGGTGCTGATGTGAGCCTTGACCCAGTTCTCTATTACAGGACTGGTATCTACATTCTCCATACTGTGTGCGTTTACACTGCACACATCTTGCTGTTTAGACTTCTGGCATTGGGTAGCATTACATCTAGGTTCCTATCCCTTGTGGAACCTATGAAGGTGGGTTTGTGTTTTGAGACTTACCTATTCAGGGCATGCTGTGGGTACTGACAGCCTTTGCCAGTATCCATGGGGCATGGCATGATAGGTACACGCCACCCCTAGCAGGTGGTGCATCATGTCATGCTCCGCATGTTTTCCCAGCCTGAGACACATTGGCTCCCCTTTGACTAACTGCATTACTTCAGCCAGTTATTGCACTTGATCATCCCATCGTCATTTTATGGCTTCATGCTTGGTGAAGGTGGATGTTAGTCAGGGTGCTCAGGTGTGCATCTAGTACATGGTGTTACATTACTTAACACATGGCATTCATGCCTCATGTGGTGCTGCAGGGCTGCCTCTGTCGGATGCGCATATTACACTTCCCTGTACATGTTTGTGAGCAGGTCATGTCATTTTAGGCATCCATGTTATTATTTGAGTGAGTCAGAGGGGGTATCATTCCCTGGGTTCATACTGAGCCAGTGTATGTGCTATGCATTGCCTCTTTGCCAAGGCAAGGGCATACTGGGCACGCCTCCTTCTACCTACTGGGGCAGGCTCAGGTTGTCCCTCCTCCGAGACACGCTCTGCCTGTGATGGCCTTGGCAATGGTGGGGGGCTGTTTGGCCCAGCCCTATGCTGGTCCTGCTGCAGCTGTTTTTGCAAGATCACATTATCTAGCATAGCACATACCATGACAATTTGGGTACATGTAGTTGGTGAGTACTGCAAGGCTCCACCAGATGTGTCCAGACACTGGAACCGTGACTTGAGCAGCCCAAACACACGCTCTATTACATTACGTGTTTGTGCGTGTGCCTCATTATGGCGTTCCTGTTCAGGTGTGTGTGTGTTTCTGATGGGTGTCATCAGCCACGGCTCCAGTGCATAACCTGCATCCCCCACTAGGTGTCCGTGTGTGATGTCCCCATTGGCAAATGTCTGGTACAGCTGCGTCAAATGCCAGATGTGGGAATCGTGGTAACTCCCAGGGCAGCCAGCACACACATTCATTATTATGCCCTGGGCATCACACACGACCTGGCAGTTGATGGAGGGGAAGCCCTTGCGGTTAATGTAGGCCCTACCCTGCTCACCGGCTGGTACTTTGATGCGTATGTGCGTGCAGTCTATTGCACCCACTACCTCAGGGTATTCCGCTATTTGCTGGAAGAGACGCATATTGCTGGCCAATACGTCACGGGCATTGGGGAAATATACATGATCATCGACATGTGCTGACATGGCATCCAGGAACTGGTGCAGTACCCTGGAGGCTGATGCCTGTGATATCCCCATCATATCGCCAGTTGGTCTCTGGAAGGTGCCTGTTGCTAGTATTCTTAGGCCAACACATACCTTGGTTTCCACTGGGATGGGTTCTCCTCTGTTGGTTCTGTGTGTGAGGCGTGGCCTGCACAGCTCAACAATTTGCTGCAGGAGCTCTCTGTCCACTCTATAGCGCTCTACTATCTCCAGCTCATTTAACCCGTGGTAGGTGACCCTGGGCCTGTACACTCTTTTCCGTCTCCTCACTGTGGGTTGTCTGGCACCATCTGCATTGTCACCACCCTCAGCAAGTCGCCTATGTCTCATTATGATGGCTATGGCAGCCCCTAACATTTCTGCTCTGAGTGAAGCTTTTTCAGTTTTCACTTCTATTAGCTTACTCCTGTCTTGCAGTGTCTCTTAAGAGAAACATCCTGCACTACTGTTTGCAGTGTTTTAAGTGCTGGGCTGAGCTACTATTCTGCCTGTGTAATTGCCTGCTTCTAATTGTTTTCACCTGCTAGCTTCAGCAGTTATCCCTGCTAGCTTCCTATTAATTATGTTGCTTCCTTTTTCCTTTCTGTTTCCTCAGGGGGGAGCAACGTGCATACCAGCAGAAACACGCTCACAGTGGCTTACATGCGCGCACACGTGCTTACACGGTTCAGAATCTACTTATTCGGGTTAAAACGCGCGCGCACCCACGCAAACACTGCTACACATCTTCCAACAGCCTCCAACATGCTCAGCCTGCCCTACACATGTGCGCACCAGCGCAAACAGTGTTAAACATCTCCCAACACACTCCCACATGCTCAGTCTGCCTTACACGCGCACACACTGTCCTACTCGCACTTCATGGCATGCACACATGCGCATGCACGCCCAGCAAGAAACTTTGGTGTAAGTAACAGTGTACACCTTCCATTTCTTGACTTTCCCTGACTTATCTAGTGGCACACCTCTTTCCATGATCTGTGTCTGTCATCTGTCATGTTACACTGACCTCCAATGAACTGCATTTCTTTCTACCATTCCCCCCTGTGATGTCACCTATCTCCTACTCTATTCCTCCCCCTTATGTATCTCTTACACTACTCAGACTGTGCTCATTTGCTATATGACTGTGAGATTCAGTATCCTAACCCTCATTTACATGAGATTGCCTACTAATGCTTAGTTACATGTCTTAGACTCAGCTTCCCCCCTTAGCAACCACTACACGGTGGCCATGTTGTTTTTGGTCTGCTGGTCCCTGCATTGTCATTCCATGTATTGCATGACCTTCTTTTTTATGGTTTTATACAGTGCAGCCCGTTTGCGTGGGGCTGCGCTGGGTTTAAACATCGGCGATCGCCGAAAAAAAAAATTATATTTTTTATATTTTTGCATCAGGTTACCTTGCCAATGGCCACATATTTGGCCATTGGCATGCTGCCTGAGACATATGCACCCTTTTTTTAGAGCTGACATGGCTCCGTTGTGGAATTTGCAGAAACGTACTCAGTTGTCAACTGAGTACATTTCTGCAGCTAAAACGTCTCTTACACGGACTGGTTTCTGCTTCGTGGATCGCTAATATACCTCATTTGCATACCTTTCGACTGCAAGTGAGGTATTTAGCATGTCCACGCCCAGTCCATGTAAGAGACATTTTAGCTGGTCTCTTACACGGAGTTTAGGGCTGTTCCTGGATCGCGAGGCTTACATGGAGTGTTGCACGTCTCTTACACTCCGTGCAAGCCTTCGTGAATCCTGCCCTTTGTTTAACAACAGCATTAAATGCCATCTAGGCACACTTGCAAAAGGCATACACATCTAAGTACAATGGTCTATGCTGAGAAAAAAAAACATCAAATGCATGCATGTACTGTGGAGCAAATATGAGAGTTGAAAAACTCTGCAAAACTGAAATGGAAAAGAAATAATATTGAAAGATGTCCACATGCAGGAAGAATATGTGTTGTGTGTGTGTGTGTGTGTGTGTATGTATGTGTGTGTGTGTGTGTGTGTGCGTGTGTGTGTGTGTGTGTGTGTGTGTGTGTGTGTGTGTGTGTGTATGGGTGTGTGTGTGAGTGTGGGTGTGTGTCAGATATCTCAAGTAACACATATTTTTCAGGAAAAGTTCTTAGCTTATGAAAAGGAAGGATATATTAAACTAATGTTTTTTGGCTTTTCCCGGTTAGGGGTCGCCACAGAGGAACTCCGGGCTGCTAATAATTGGTAGTGGATTATTACGGTGCTGAGGTGCCAGCCTAATGCCCAACCTTCAAAAAAGGCATGCCCATTCATGCTCACACCTACCTGCATGTCTTTAATGTGACTCAACTGCGGGGAGGACATGCAGACTCTAAATAAGGAGCTTTGGGGACTTAAATAGAATGTTAAGTAAGATGCTACAGTAGAAGTTAGGATGATTAACCATTGAAATGTAACAATACAGTATAAACAAGATAAACTTCAGTGACAACAGCTCATAGAACACACTCCATATAAACCTAACTTCAAGGAGATCAGCGCTGAGGTAAGTAGGAAATACAAAGAATGAATAACAACTTGGTTTCATTATTCAAAGCTTTTGGATTTAAGGAGGTTATAATTTTGTGATGGACTACCATGGAATTGTAGCATAATTTGTGCTGCACAGATAAAGCAATGTTTATAATCAGTGTTCCCTGTTATATTAATGGTTTTGATATGCATGCTACATACTTGCAGAGGAACAATTCAAGAAGTCTGAAAAAGCAAGATTTTATTTATAAAAATCTTTGACATAAAGGAAAGAATAAAGAATAGCTACATTTAAGCCACTGTTTGCTTCCCCTTACCATTTTAATAAATGTATGTTTTATGTTTTGTTATAATGATTGTGATCATATCTCCAGTCATAAACAATGTGAAGTACATGGAGCATCATAATTATGCTCCAAAACTGGAAAAAAGACAAACCTGTAAAATGTTACTGTATAGTAAGACCCAACAGCAATAGCACATTCAGAGGTTGTGTATAGGTTCTTAGATTATTAGTAGGCTAATGACCACTAGGGCCCTTACATGCCTAGCTGCACACCTCAAACTATTTAGGTCCTGAGTATCTTGGACATCTATATTGAAGGGGTTATGTTAGTAGGGAGGTAACTAAGGATTTGAGGGGGTTGGTGTTAGTTAGGTTCATAGTTTCGTATGTTTTTACTAGGCTAACAACCACAAGGGCCTTTTTAAGCCTAGCCATGCATCTCAAATCTCTGACAAGTTCTGATACCCTTAATAAATGGAAGCATGGGTTTGGGAGATGAACCACTTACAGGTCACCTGTGTCCATTAGAGACATAGGTGCCAAACCAGGGATGAATTTCTGGTTTTCCATCCAATTGTCCAAGTTGCACTTGAATTGGGTTAAGGAAGAACTCTGCTTTACATGGATGTGGAGCATGATCCATAGATGCTGTAGTCTCTGGGATATATACATATCTCTCCAGCAAGTCCTATTTATATCACAGGCAAGGTTTAAGCCTTTAGAACAGGTAATTCTGGTGCTGTTTGTTTTGTGAATATGCAAAAGGTCCATCAGAGGGGGTCTGACAATGCCCTGTATGCCAGGCATAGATCTCCCCTCAAAAGCCTGTAGGAGACAAAATACAGGGATAGGTCCTTGAGGTGGTCTGCATAGGACATTTTATGTACACCCTGTATTTTTTAGTAAGAAACCTTTGTGGAAGTTCCAATTGCTGGATATGCCAGGTTAGATACATACCACAGGGGGCATCGTACTCAATGATAGATCTGATGAATGTCAAATACAGTGGAACAATGACTTCCTTGGTCTTAGATGCCATACCTTTGATTTTAAGTTGCGCAAAATATAGCGATTTCCTCACCACTGTAGACACATGACAGTCAAAGGCTAGATTACTATCTATGTATGTCCCTAAGTCCTTGACTACCGGGTCAACTCTAAGGGGTGTGTTGTCAATATTGTAGTAACCAGGGATGGATAACTTCCAAAAGGATACTATTATGCATTTCTTAGCATTTAGTTTTAGTCCATGGCTCTGCACCAGTTGTTTGCCTGTGTCAGCCCCTCCTGGAAAACATTTGTGTCAGTGTGAGATTTACCGACAGCTCCTATTTTGTAATCATCTGCAAATGTAGTCAGTCAGAGGCCACTGGCATTGGCCTTGACTTCTAATAAGTAAATGGCAAATAGGAGCAGTCCAAATACTGATCCCTGAGGGACTCCACTTGTGACTGGCCTCTTTGTAGAGGTGGACTCGCTAATTCTAACTTCTTGGGTCCTGTCTGTGAGCCAATTGGCTATCCACTGGGTGACATACGTGTTTGTACCTAACCTCTTTAGTTTGTCAACAATTCCTAAGTATGGTATTGTGTCAAGGTAGGCAGAGTGAATGATTTTACCCTCATCCATTGCTTTGGTGGCCTTCACAAAGAAGTCCACCAGGTTGAGTAGGCATGATCTGACCTTGACGAAACCAAACCGGGCTGGGTCCAGTGTCTGGAGGTTTACTACATCTTTACTGATCATTTCCATGATAATTCTTTCCATGGCTTTACATATAAAACTAGTGAGACATATGGGTCTGTAGTTTCTGGGGTCTGTAGATGGCCCACCTTTGTGTAGAGGGATGATTATTGCTTTTCTACATTCATGAGGCATGAAACCTGTTTGGAGGCTACAGTTAAATAGTAATTCCAGAGGCCCTGATAGGTCATGTTTAATACTATTTAGAAGGCATCCTGAGATATTGTGTGGGCCCATTGATGCAATGTTCTTGGTCTTAGAGAGAGCAGTAAGGACCTGTCCCTTAGTGATAGTAGGGGGAGTTATATTTGATGATATTTCCTGAGGGAAGGTTGAGGAGGAGACAAGGGTTAAGTTGGAGCTTAATTTATCAGCCAGGAGGTTTGCTATGTCTTCTGGCTCAGTACAGCTGGCTCCATTTACAATGAGTTCTGCACAGAATTGTGCATTGCCTTTGAGGTTGCAGACATAGCTAAAGAATGCTTTGTGGTTGTCCTTGTCCTGGGAGATCAAACTTACCTCAAATTTGGATTTGGTAGAATTTATTTGTCGTCTGAGTTATTTGCTTAGTTTCATGAGAGTGCTTTTGTCCTGCTAGGTGCTGCACCTCCAAATTTTTGCCATGATTTTCTTCCTCCTGTTATACAGCCTATTGATTTTGTGATTACACTAGGGTAGCTTGTTTTCTGAGTTAGTTCTTTACTTCTTCCTGGTGGGTACAGCAGCTTCTATGCAGCTATTAACAAACTCATACAGGGTTTCTGTGAACAGTTCTGCATAGGCAGCAGTGTTCTCGGGGTTTATGGGAGCTTGAGGTTTTGCCAGGTTCTCACTTAAGAGCAGGAGGTTAGCCTTAGAATAGCTCCTGAATATTGCATGTTTAGTTGTGAGTCCAGGTTTTATTTTTACTTTAAAGGAGTGGTATTGGATTTTGCCTATGGTGACTTGAACATGGAGCAGCTCAAGCGCATTGTCCTTTTAGGATAATACTTTTCTTATTGACGGCCCCTGTCCATAAGTGACATGGGGTCAGACTGCGTGTAAATTTACAATTTCCTGGGGAGTTTTCAAGGTTTCATTTAATAGTGGCAAACATTATCTTTGTTTTACCTGGATGGCAAGCCTATTCCATAGTGTGGGGATCTTTTGGGATACATATCTATCCAGCATGTTTTGTTTATGTCACAAGCAAAGTTCAAATCCATGGATCTGGTGTTTCTAGTGCTTTTAATTTTGTGTATGTGCAACAGATTTATTAGGTTGGGCCTGTGGAAGCCCTGTAAAAAAAAAAAAATTCCTGTTAGTAGCCTGCAGGAGACTGAGTACAGAGACATAGCCTTTAGGTAATCAGTATAGGACAGGATGTTCATGACCTAAATTCTCCTAGTGAGAAACCATTCTTTTGCAAGTGCCTGGTTAGAAAATGCCAAAGGGTGCATTTTACTCAATGTCAGGTCTGGTAAGGGCCAAGTAGAGTAGTACTATAACTTCCTTAGACCAGGATGCCATACACTTACCTATAGGTTGGACAGTATAGAACAATTTTCTTACTCTCTTCACTATCTATTGGTCAAAGGTCAGATTGCTGTCTACATATGTTCCTAGATCCCTTACTACTGGGTCAACTTATAGGGGTGTTTTATCGATGGAGTAATTAATTTGGGTTAACATTTTCTCTAAGGGCAATATAATGCATTTTTTTGGCATGGAGTTTTAGACCATAGCTTTTACTCCAGACATTTGTTTAATTTAAATCCTCTTTCAACACGTTGATGTCTTGGGAGGGTCTGTAATAGCTTCCAGTTTGCAGTCATCTGTGAACTTGGTGAGCCAAGGCCTTGAACATTAACTCTGATGTCAGAGAAATAGATGCCAAGCAAGATAGGGCTCAGCATGGAGAGCCTAAAGGTACTCTGCTAGTGACCAGTTTCTGGGTGGAGGTGTTCTCACTAATCCTGACTTCTTGGGTCTTGTCTTTGAGCCAGCCAGCAATCCAATGAGTTATATAGGAATTTATGCCTAGATCAGAGAGCTTGTCAACAATGCCTGAATGGGGTATTGTACTGAATGCATTGGCAAAGTCAAGATATGCAGTATGCATTGTTTTACCCTTGTCCATTCCCTTGGTGACCTTCTCAAAGAAGTCAGTCAGGTTAAGTAGGCACAACCTTCTCTTAACAAAGCCAAATTGGGATGGATACAGGGTCTGTAGGTTGCCAACATCCTTGTTTATCATTTACATGATAATTTGTTTCAATGGCTTTTTATATTAGGCTTTTTAGACTTCTGGATCTGTAGAAACCTTGGCTGGTTGATTGCCCACCCTTGTGGAGTGGAATGACCATTGATAAACATATAGGCATATGATCACCACTTATGTAATGATGTGAAATAGGTGATTCAGACCAAACATTATAGCTGTAGGTGATGTACAGCCTGAAGTCCAACTGTAGCATAGATATCACTGTAGTGTGACTGTACCACATCATGAACATACCACTACATCACATCAGTATTACATTTTTACTGGAAAAGTCAGGGGGGCAGTAATCATGAGGCAAATGTGCTGAGTGTTGACATGTATCTATAGAGGGTGCTTCATGTAATGTTTGGTATGTGTACAATATTACGGTGACAGCTTCCTCAATCATTGATACTTGAATTTGCACTGCTGTACTTTCTGTGCCCATGGGCGTAGTTGATGCATTGCCTTCAGTCTCACATACTGCTGTACCATTCTTTATCACATACCAATTGTTAACTCACACATCAATTGCAGATGTGGCATATGCATGAAATACACAGCTGTGTGTAGGGAATCCACTCATAACAGTGTGCTGTTTGTAAGTGTTGTTATCCTATGTAAGCCAGGGATGCTTTAGTCAAGTGTATCAACTTTGTCACATTGAGCTACCACACATTTTGTTGGCCATACAGAACTATTCTTTGGGATGCATATCCATTAGGATTTGACAGTGCAGACATACCTTCAAGGTGTTCTACTAGATACATGTGTTTTTCTGTGTTGCACCCAATAAACACACAGCTCAATGACAACACTGATGGCATGGGTTTGATTCTTGCAGGTGTTGATTATGGCTTATGCATCATGCAAACCTCAACTAGCTAGGATTGTCCCTGATTTCAACTTCATGTTAAACACTGTCTCTCTGAACCCCTCCAAAAAGTAGATTTTTTTTGTGGAAGGGGTGGTGGATTCACCTTGTAGCATACTGTCAATCATTACAGTTGTACATGTCTGTTCCTGCAGAACATGTATAATAAGATAAACTCACATATTCTGTCAATGCTGCAGATTAATGGTCATAATATTTTAAAAATTGTCCCTCATTGTGCCTGTTTCTATCTACATTTGTCAGTCAGTTGCTATGTGTCCATGATTGGTTCAGAAGTATGCTGACATGTCAGTTGTATTCAAGTGACTCATTTTACATATCTTCACACTATGCACATAGCTCCTATTGTATATACCATCCTTGCTAAATGTCCTCACCACTGGGCATGTCCGTGATATGTATATCATAACCATTCATCTCCATTGACTTATAACATTGTTTGACCATCACAATATAAACTATCATGTGTGATGATATAACATATTCATACACGGAGTAAACAGCAGTATGTTCTGTGCTATCTACATATGTGCTTAATGTTATGCTACTGACTTGTCTTGGAAGTGTGCATACATTGACATCTCCTATCTTGGGGACACTGCCATATTTACCATGGCCTCTTCCTCTCTCCTCATTCCTGTCATTTGTGTCTGTACCTATTTTCATCAGCACACTTTCCCTACCTATTGTATGTTTCATTTTATTTGCTCTTGCTCCCCCAAGTCATTATTTAATTCTGCAAATAATTGTTGTACTGTACATTTCACTCAGTACATTTTTCTTTAATGTGTTAACACTGCTGTTATTGCAGTATTTTCACCCCTGGTAGTCAATGTGACTGTCTGCACTATCTCACCAAGCAGGTTTATTTGAAAAAATCTTGAATGCTTCGTTTTTCTACACTATTGCTATTCTACATGGTTTCTAGAGGCAACACTGTTGGTGGCCACAAAATTGTGCTTGTATATGTATGTATAAGTGGTATGAGCAACATGAATATGTGATTAGCACTGCTGCTCATCATGCTAACATGTAAACTCTGTGTATAGGCTTTACGGGAATCCTAAGTGGAGTTTACTGAATTCCTGGGTTATTGTATTTTCTTACCTAGCCCTAATCATAACCAGCAAAGAGTCGTGCAGCGCTAAATCTATCTCCTTACCCTAAGCCTAACTCAAACAATCACACGTGCTCCTAACCTCTAATGCTGAATCTTCAAGTGCATCCAAAAGTTTTGACATTACCAAAATAAAAATACTACTTCTATGAACAACACTTTTCCATTCGATATAGGAAACATCTGCATACCACTGCATTTGCATTTGTTTTTTACCACATTTACACTCACTGTACACATTTGACAAGGTGGGGGGGAATTTAATAAAGCCTTCATGGACTTATTTTCCATATAGGCATAGTGGCACAATGCTAACATGAAAGTAAGCAGGTTTGTGATACTGGAAACATAGAGGGATGTGCATGAGCACTCCAACACGTAAGTGTCCATGGCATGCAAACCACCTCATAAGCAGGTGAACTGCATGCAAATGAGGGTGGTAGAGTGATCCAGCAAGCAGATAATTAGTCTGGCAGACCCCGCATTGGTATCCGCAATGTACACAGAAAAATTCTGTGTACTGGATGTTTCACAGAGAACAGGGGCTGTAAAAGTGCAGTAAGAAGGACAGAAATAGCATAGCAGACACAGATACATGCAAAACTATTCATTGTGTCTCCAAAACCAAATGGAAAATAATTTAAATTATTTTTTTTTTAATAATCAGATTATGTTTGTGTGCCGTACCGCAGCAAGCAAACATGCTGTTAAAAGAAAAAAGTTAAAAAGTGTAAAAGCAAAAATTAGTAGTATGTGACAGTAATACATTATAGGAGCCTATGTGGGGTATGTACAATGGTAGACTGCTGTTGTTGCTAACAAGGCAGAGCCTGGAGCCATGTAGTTCTCAGGTTGTGTGCATTGATCTCTATGCAAATGAGCTGGGGTTTCTGAATAGAACAAATGGATATCCATGTCCGCAGATCCCATCCGTGTAGACAGAGAACTGTGTTGATGTCCACAGAAGAGGTTTCTGACATAAAAGTGGGTAAGTCTGCATCCTTTTAAGTTCATTGGAGCACAGAGGTGCTTGTTTGACCAATGTGACACTGTGCTCAGCAAGGGGGTGCGTACACTGGCTGCTAAGTTTTATTTACCTTCAGTGTACACATTTCAGCAGGTTTGAGCATGTTTGCACAGTGCACCGCCATGCTGAGCATGACCTTTCATGTGGGTGTGTACAATAACTGTTGAGCATTGATTACATTCATAGTGCGTGTTTGCATGGCACACCACAGTACTGAATGAGGAAAGCTGTTAAAAAAATTGGCTGAGAAAGGCAATTAGATCCTAATTACTGATGACCCCTATTTCACTTGAACTAGGGCCATTAACAGTTCTTAATAATGTACTTGCCAGGTGGAATGCATCAAAGGCTGCACCTACAGCAGAGCATTATAAAGGACGCATAAACCCTACAATCTGATTTCACCCCCATATTCTGCACCACTGGAGTACAGACTTGGGACTTTTAAATGAAAAAATGCTAAAGGCTGCTGCAGGTCTGCTACATATGTATGTGCTAGATGCTGGAGATTGTAGAGAGCTACAGGGTGGAAAGGGACATACTATAATAACTCACTGAGCTCTGCCAACCTCGACTCAGACCCAGAGCCAACAGAGGGGAACGCATCCCAGTTGAAACTAAGGTATGTTTATCTCTTAGGATACTAGCTATGGACATGTTCCAAAGACCAACTGGGGACATGATAGGGGTCTCACAGGCATCAGTATCCAGGGTACTCCACAGTTCCTAGATGCCATGCTACCACATGCCAGTGAGCACATTTATTTTCCCCTCACCCCTGAGGTGAGGGCCAGCAGCATGCAACACTTATACCATGTAGCACACCACCCTGAGGTACTGAGTGTCATAGATAACACTCATGTACACATCAAGGTGGGAAGCATCTACGTCAACTGCAAGGGGTACCACTCCTTCAACTGCCAGGTAACGTGCAATGCCCAGGGCATTATCATAAATGTGTGTGCTGACAGCACTGGCAATTATCATGACTCCTACATCTAGCACGCATCACAGCTGTACCAGATGTTTGCTAAGGGGGACATCTCACATGGCCATTTATGCGTGGATGCTGGTTCGCACTGGAACAATGGATGATAACACCCATCAAGAAATGCACACAAACCTACCTAAGAATGCAATGATGCACACACACAAACTAGGAACATCATAGAGACTGTGTTTGGGCTGCTGAAGTCACGATTCTGGTGTCTCGATATATCTGGTGGAGCCCTGTAGTACTCTCCAGCCACATGGGCACACATGTTCACAGTATGTGCCATGTTACATAATATGATCCTGCAGAAACAGCTGCAGCAGGATCAGCCAAGGGTAGGGATACACAGCTCCCCACCAGTGCCTAGTTCACCATAGCCACACCCACAGGAGGACTCTGAGGAGGAAAACCCTGAGGTTGTCCCTGTATGCAGACATAAGTGTGCCCAGTATGCCCTGGCCTTGGCCAAGAGACAACACACAGCACATGGTGCACTTGGGCAGTCTGAAGCAGTGTAGCAACTGCCTCATGTAAACAGACAACCATTTCCTCTTACCAGCCAACACTCAGACTTGTGAGAGATGCACTTATATCAGCAAATTGGAAGCTATGCACTCTACAGCCAATACCGGACTAGCTAGTCAAGAGGAGAAGGTCAACACCTGTCCCACATCACATGGAACACATAGCCCTCCAGAACACCCGCTATCACAGCTCACACATAAAAATACAAACCACACACCCACTTTTGCAGAGGAATGCAACAGAAATTTACCCAAACAGCAGAGACCTCCAAGACAGAAATGAACTCGACCACCACAACACAGCACAAACCACAGGACACATAGCTCACCTACACAGCATGCCCCTCAATCTAAGTCCCTAAGGCTAAACACCTTGCCAATACACTAATCATAGGTGACTCAATAGTAAGGCACAGAGATGTCCAACTCTCTAGGTTGAATAAAGAGAAGGTAACAGTCAGCTGTCTATCAGGTGCCAGAATCACACACACTCAGGTCACTCCACAGAAAGTACAAGTATAACTCTGTCATTGTCCATGTGGGTGTGAATGACCTGAGATGCACCTCTCTGGACTATATGAAAAGAGATATGGTGGAGCTCTCGGATTATGTGGCACAGGCAGGTATGACACTAGTCCTGAGCAGTATCCTACCATCACCCAGAATGATACAGCAGTACAAAGAAAAAATGATTGACTTCAACAATTGGCTAAGTTTCTGGTGTCATTCTAATGGGATCCAGTATCTGTCTGCTTGGGATGACATGACTGACAGACCTTGGTGCTTTGCCAGAGATGGCCTGCATCTGTCACCCCTGGGTTTCCGGGTACTGGCTAAAGCTCTTGCCAGCCCTATAGTGCCTTTTTTAGGTGGTGTTCCAAAGACCAAATTACCACCATAAGAGCTGTAAATAAATGCAATCTGAGGGTCATGCTGCTCAATATTAGAAGTCTAAATCTTAAGATGCACTCTCAAAACACTCCTCAAAATGGAGAACATCAACATTTGTGCTGTAACAGAGACCTGGTTTAAAGCAGCAGAAAGCATCCCTTTGCTACCAGGCTGTAACTCATTACACATCTTTCGGCCCTGAAACATGGACTGAAGCTCCAAAGGTGGTGGTGTCTCCATATTCATAAAGGATATGCACACCTCCAGACTTGTAGCCCAGCATAATGCATGTGAGATACTTCAGGTACAACTAACATTGGGTAAGACTGCAATCCAGGTCATAGCCTGCTCTAGGTCCCCAACCATGTCCCTAGACTCTCACTCCATGTTCCTAAGCACCCTGGAATCTATCAAGGTCCAACCCAACACTGTCATACTAGGAGACTTCAACTACCCCTCCATCAACTGTGAAAACTACTCAAGCATGAATGCACTGGCCCAACACTTCCTGGAATTCATCAATTCCAATGCCCTGGACCAGCTCAATCTTACCCCCACTAGAGGAAGCAACATCCTTGACCTGGTTATTACTAACATGGCCAACTGTTGCTCTATACTAATAGTCAATTCATCCCTGGTTAGTTCCAACCACAAACTAATCACCATGGAAATCCACATCTCACCCATACCCCCTGCAAAGGTATCCACTATGAAAAACTTCTCCAAAGCTGACTTTGGACTCCTAAAAACAGAGGTGGCTAACTTCACGACACCCATGCCAATGGAAAATAGATGCATGACTGCCAAATCATACACCAATACACTGTATGAACACGTACATAAGTGCATAGAGCTAGCCATACCCAACAGAACCAAGACGCTCTCCTCCAAAAAAAGGAAACCAAAATGGTGGCTCCTGCCATTAATAAACTCAACAACAGAAGGAAGAAACTGTTGCAGAAAAAGGTGAAGTCCCAAGACTGGAAAAATTCTCTTATTAGCCTAAACAAAAATTTGAGATCCCTCATCAAAACCTCCAAAGTCAGCTATGAAGGCAGAATTGTGGCAGACACTAAAAACAACCACAAAGCCTTCTTTAGTTATATCAGGAATCTCCATGGCAATGCCTAGATTTGCTCTGAGTTATTACACAATGGTAACTCCTATACTGAGCCAACAGATATTGCCAACATACTGGCCAGCAGATTCAGTGCCAACTTTACCCCTCTCTCCCCCGTAAAGGACCAGTCTCAATACTGGAAGAATGCCAGGCACCCTGGATTACTGCAGAACAGGTAAAAGCTCCATTATCTAAGGCCAAGAATACAGCTTCATGGGACCCGACAATATCCCTGGCTGTGTTCTACATGAATTACAAAGTGAACTGGCACCACATCTGTGTGCTCTGTTCGCTGACAGCCTCACCTTAGGCTTTGTCCCTACTGAATGGTGCACTGCTACAGTCATCCCTCTCCATAAAGAAGGAGTGACTACAGCCCCTGGAAATTATCACCCCATTAGCTTGACAAGTCTGATATGTAAGGCTATGGAGTGTATCATCATGGACCTAATTAACAAGGATATAGGGAATCTCCAAACTCTAGATTCCACGCAATTTGGTTTTGTGAAATGTAGATCATGCCTGCTTAATGTGAGTCGCTCTTTGAGTCAGTCACCAGAGTGCTGGATGAAGGTAAGCCACTTCATACAGCCTACCTCAATCTGGCCAAGGCCTTTGATACCATTCCTCACTCAGGAATTATTGATAAACTCACCAAACTAGGCATCAATCCCTATATTGTTAGGTGGGTTGCAAACTGGCCCACAAATAGGGCACACAATATGAAAGTAGTGGACTCCAAGTCAGACTGCCAACCAGTCATGAGTGGAGTCCCACAGGGATCCATCCTGGGTCCTCTCCTGTTTGTCATCTACTTCTCAGAAGTCCAGGCCAACACGGTGGGACTCTGGTTGACCAAATTCACAGATGACTGCAAGCTGGCAGCCATTATTAAATCGCCAAGTGATGCAGACATCCTACAAAAAGGCCTCACTGAGAACAATGACTGGTTTCAAAACCATGGCTTTAAGCTTAATAACAAAAAATGATTTGTCATCCCCTTTGGGAAAAACTCAATTCCCACGAATTGCCACATCGATGGGACCCCACTGAACACTGAAGGCGTTATCAAAGATTTGGGTGATACAGGTTGACAGCAACCTCTCCTTCAACCACCACATTGCTACTGTGGACAGAAAGACCTTCTATGTGGCACATTTCATTACCAATGGTTTTGCATCCAGGAAGAAAGAGGTCATAATTTCTCTCTACTCTTCCCTCATTAGACCAATCATAGAGTATAATGCCCCATTTGGCATGTACCTCACTAGACACCTGGAACAGCTGGAGAGGCCACAAAACTACCTCATGAAGAGGATCCTAGGCCTTAAACACATGTCCTACATGAACAGACTCAAAAAACTCCAGCTATTCTCTGTCTCATATCATCTACTAAGAGGCTATCTCTACTTGACTTACAAAGCCGTGTCTGACTCAGCTCTGTTAGAAATGCTACATCTAAAGAAATCCCAATCTCTCCACACCACATGCTCAACAGACCACAACCTCATCACCGCAATCGACTGAACATGCTGGAGGGACAGGTTCATAACCCAGAGACTGTCCATGCTCTGGAATAGACTTTCCATACATGTCAAGCAGAGTACCTCACTAGCCCTCTTCAAGAGAAATCCTGATGAGTGGATGGGAAATAGAAAGTTCACCCCGGGGATAACTCCAGTAGCTCTACTTGATAGAAGCACTGGGAACTAATGACAGGCGGCACAATGCCAGGGCACATCTATAGGCTAGGCTTGTAAAGGCCCCAGGGCCATTAGCATAGTACACACCTATGAACCTATGAACTTATGAATATGCACTGACAACCTAGAGCCCTAGGGACTGACACCTTACTCCGACTTGCATAAATATTAGTAAAAATGATGCCAACCAGCCCACACAACCTATACCTCAGGATGTATTGGCTGTGGACTGCATGCATCACACAGAGTCAGCTTCAAACTACATGTCTGTCAACTGCTGCATTCACAAGGTAAGTCACACAGCTACTCATTTCTTGTAAAGGGTAATAGAATATGGTAGCCACATGTATGCAAGGGAATATAGTGGTCTACTGGGCTACTGAGATACTTGCAGTGATTTAACAGCCACTTGGGACAACAAGTACTCTGTCCAATAGCATGTGCCCCATAATATTCACTAGGCCACATGGCTGGATACCCCACTACATTATTCAAGGGATATGCCAAACAGTGGGGTCACAGAACAGTTGTACAACTGTGCATGCCAGCAGAGCATGGGCTGGTCGTCTCCCACCCCCAACTCATCAGTGTACCAATATAACTGCTGTATCAGTATATTTGCAATGAATGGTATATCAGCAGATCACCCAATTCCAGGGCTGTGACATAGTGACAGATACCGGCCACACATTCTATGTCTCACGTAACACAGGGGTGACAATGTATATGTCTGCATGTTGTTGATTGTATGATGAATGATGCGCCCCTATCTGGCAGCCTGTATAGCTCAGTAGGCTACGGACATTAGCATGGGTGATGGTGTTGATGGTTTGAATCTGGCAGTAGCCACCTCTTTTGCATTTGAGGTAGTCATATGGTGGTATTCTCACAGACTGTCATAACCCCTGAATCTGTTTTCGCAAGAATGCTGGACAAAGCCAGAGTGAATGGGAGGACAAAGGGCCAAACCTACAGACAGTCATTATACATGCTCTGAGTAACGTAGAAGGTGACTTGTATAACAGTAGGTTGCAACAGGTCAGATTAGCTGCAGGATGTAAAGGACATCACTTAAATGTCTCAGTAGTTGCAACAATTCATTGACGGCATCTTACATCATCTTACCTGAAAACCACAAATGTATGAGGAAAAGAGCAGACATATGGGGCAAAATGCTGGACATACTGCAAAACCATGTACAGGGAGAAGTATGCAGACTGTCACCCCGTGTGTGGTGTTGCATCATGTACCCCAGTCACATCATACCTCTCAACCTCTTAGAGCAAGAAATCTGGCCAAAGCCATGAAAGAACTGGGACAAAGGCCCACAAATAGGGACAAGTTTTATATATTGCT
>NC_056738.1:221772227-221829727 GCF_019279795.1 Protopterus annectens
TCATGACACATGCCAGTATACAACACTTGTAGTGGTGCACAAGTGCCATGGCAAAACAATATTGCACTACACATGTATGTGTAAGGTAATATAGTCACCCTGTGCATCAGACACATATTTACATTTCCTTGCATTGATGTCACGGATGGCAGGGATGTGGCACAGGTATCATCACATGCACAGGGTGTGGTGTGGGGGTGCCAGAGGCCTAGGCTGTTCCAGTCAGGTGACAGCATGTGTGTGAGTCAGGAAGGGGTGTGTGTTAGATGGGCTATGGAGAGGTGCCATGCATGTCTGTTGGTGCCCTGCATGTAACACTGATGTTTGAGTGTGTGCAGGCACACAGTCAAGCCTAGTGCTAGCCCTACACGCATGTATGTTGGTCAGCTGTGGACCATATATGGTAGAGTGGACAGTTCACCATCTCTGGACATGAAGACGTGAACTGGCTCTGCCAAGAGTAGCACTGGCACCACCATGCCCAAGGTCAGATGCGGTGCCAATACCTGATGGTAGCTGCAAAATGCTAGGGCTCTGTTCCACACGGGATTGCCCAGGAACATGTGCCCATGGCCTTCCATGTCATGGTGTGGACAGCACACTTCCCTTTGTAGCATTGTAGGTACTGCCAGAATGAGATCATGACTGTGCACAGCCACATAGACTCCCAGAAGATGGTGTTGCTGACCTATGCCCACATGTCCAATGCCCATCTCCAACCAGATGTTCCGGCACAGACAATGTGTGGTTCAAGACCGATACTGTCTCAGCCCACCATCTGTGCACTGCATCAGTGAACCAATCCAGGGTGTCCCCAATGTGATGGAGACAGTCACAGATGTTCGACTGTGCTGCATCCCTAGCCCTAACCATCTGTGTGGTGCTGAGTTTAGAATGTGTCTTTGCCTTCATGACAGACCAAAACATGCATTGAGTGACCCATGATGTGATACCTGCAACAGGTGGTAGATGGACAGCAGTCCTCCTATGAGTACCCCTGTCAATTGACCTGTGTGGGACCCCGCTAACTCTCTGGCTATGGCCACTGTCTGTACTCACTGAAGCCATAGCTGTCATGCTGCACTGTTCAATGTTGCCACCCTCTGACTGTCCACTATCTGTGGCCTGTGAGGACTGGGTATGTGTGGGCATACTGACTGTGTGTGGTGGCAATGGGAGCAGAAGTGGGATGTAAACATCTTGGACAGATTCAGCCACTGATAACCCCGGCTGTGCCTCACTATACCATCATCATCAACATCCGATGAAACACTGACATCAGGTTCTGAGGGGGGACAGACTCCAATCCCCCCGGTCACCTGTGAGAAGCAAAACAACAACAGTACACTACTAGCTGCACTAATATGTATGATAATCCACACAGACTCATACAGATGAGGATCTACAACTGCATTACTTGTCCCACATATTCATATCTCTGCTCCCATGAACAACAAACAAACTCACAACAACATACTCAGGCAAGTCAGGCCCATTATAGCATGCACATCAGCTACATCCAATTAATGTTGTCAGTGCAATACACCTGTAAGTTATGCAATATGACAGTGTATGTGATAGACCTAAGCATAACACCCAGTATACCTATAATGAGAATGATTTGCTAGCAGTACTATCACTGCCTCAGGTATGGTCCATGAGTTTGGGGCTTTGCCCCCCCCCCCAAATTAATTATGTTCTGCCCTGAGTTTTTGCTGTAATAGGTTGACAGGTATGTTAGGCATAGCTCTCAACCAAACAGGGACAAATATCAACAGACACTGGGACTTGGCAAGAGTACATCAGGGATATTCAGGGTCAGTTTTACAATGCTAGAATTAAATATGTGAGGCATGGACAGAATGAAAGTAGGTTCATAGGTTTATAAGTTCATAGGAAGGTACTAGGCTATCTGTCCAAAGGCATTTATAAGCCTAGCTAGAATGCGTTTGCTTTCGCCACCCCCTTAGATTAGTTCTCTGTGCCTCTGTCCAGCAGAGCTACTGAAGTGATCCCCGGGATAAACTTCCTGTTTCCCATCCACTCGTCAAGGTTTCTCTTGAAGAGTGTTAGTGAGGAGCTCTGCCTAATGTAGATTAGAATCTTGTTCCAGAGCATGGTAAGTCTCTCGGTCAGGAATCTATCCCTCCAGCATGTCCTATTTATTGTTGTGGTGAGGTTTAGATCCCTAGAGTGTGTGGCTCGAGGGGATATGGTTTTCTTTAGGTGGAGCATGTCCATTAGTTCTGGGTTGGACATGGCCTTGTATGTCAGGCAGAGACCACATCTGATTAGGCAGTATGCAAATGAGTACAGCTGGAGTTTCTTCAGTCGAGCTGCATAGGCATCTGTTTGAGGCCAGTGATCCTCTTGGTGAGGTACTTCTGTGGTCTCTGAGCTGTTGCAGGTGTCTTGTAAGGTACATCCCAAATGGGGCATTGTACACTATCATGGGTCTGATGAGTGATGCGTATAGGGGCACAATGACCTCTTTTGATGTGGATGCAAACCCTTTTGTGATTAGGTGGGCCACATAAAATTATTTTTTAACCACTTTGGCAATGTGATTATCAAAGGAGAGATTACTTTATACTTGGGGCCCCAGATCCCTTATTTCATCTTCCATATTTAGGGGGCTACCACCTATGTGGTAATTTGTGAGTACTTTATTTTTTCCAAAGGGGATGACTATGCACTTTTTGGCATTTAGCTTGAGGCCATGGTTTTGAAACCAGGTATTTGTCTCAGTGAAACTCTTTTGGAGGATGTCTGTGTCAGCCGGAGAGTCAATTATAGCCCCTAGTTTGCAGTCGTCTGTGAACTTGGTCAGCCATAGTCCTCCTGTGCTTGCTGGTATCTCTGAGAAGTATATGCCGAACAGGAGGGGTCCTAAGACTGAGCCCTGGGGAACGCCACTTGTAACCGGTTTAGAGTCAGACCTAGCTCCCACAACTCTTACCATTTGGGTTCTGTCCGTGATCCAGTTGGCAAACAATCTCATGATGTAGGGGTTTATGTTCAGGCTGGTGAGCTTCTCTATAATACCAGAAAGGGGAATGGTGCTGAAGGCCTTTGGGAGGTCAAGGTAGGCTGTGTGGACCACCTTTCCCTCATCTATAGCCTTGGTAACTGTCTCAAAGAAGTCCTCCAGGTTTAGAAGGCATGATCTGCCCTTAACAAAGCTGAACTGGGTAGGGTCCAGTGTTTGGAGGTTCCCAGTGTCTCTGCTAATGAGATCCATGATGATGCGCTCCATAGCCTTGAAGTCCAAGCTAGTCAGGTTTATAGGGTGATAGTTCCCGAGGTCTGTTGTGGCCCCACCTTTCTGGAGCAGAATAACTGTTGCTGTGTCCCACTCTGTGGGCATGTAGCCTGTGTAGAGGCTGAGTTTGAACAATGTGTTTTGGTGAGGGGTTAGTTCATCTTTGAACTCATGTAGGATACAGCCTGGGACACCGTCCGGTCCCATTGATGCTGTGTTTTTGGCTTTGGAGAGGGCTGTTTTAACCTGAGTGTCTGTGATTTTAGGGGCACTGCATTCTTCTGGTATGGTTATGGGCCCTTTTGGGGGTGAGGGGGGGTGAAGTTTGCACTGAACCTTTCTGCCAGGATGTTGGCGATGTCGGTCAGTTCAGTGTATTTTGTGCCATTCTGCACTAACTCCGAGCAGCTCTGGGAATTTCCACTTAGATTCTTGACATAGCTAAAGAATGCCTTGTGGTTATCTTTGGAGTCCTTGGCAATTTTTCTTTTGAAGCTGACCTTGGATGATTTTATGAGGGATCGTAGTTTCTTGCTGATACTGATCAGGGATGTCTTCCCCTCTTGGGATTTTACTCTTTTCTGTACTAGTTTCCTCCTTCTATTGTATAGCTTGTTTATGGCAGGGGTCCGCCAGACTGGTTTCCTTTTCTTGGAAGAGTGAGTCTTAGTTTTGCTTGGGATTGCACGATCCATGCATTCTTGTAGGTGCCTATAGAGTGCATTAGTAAAGGATTTTGCAGCTTGGACAGCATTATCCTTTAGCATGGGGGATTTGAAACTTTCCACCTTGGTCTTAAGTAACGTGAATTTTGCTTTTGAAAAGTTTTTCACGGTGGTTTCTTTGACCGGGGGTGGGGCTGGAATGTGGATATCCAGAGTGATTAGTTTATGGTCAGATCTAACCAGCAAGGGGTTGACCTCTGGTGTGGAACACCGGTCGCCCATGTTGGTGATGACCAGGTCCAGTATGTTGTCACCTCTGATGGGGGTGTTGACCAGTTGATCCAGTGCATTTGAGTTTATAAATTCTAGGAAATATTGAGCAAGGGAGTTAGTACTTGAGTAGTTCTCCCAGTTAATGTTTGGGTAATTGAAATCACCCAATATCAGAGTGTATGGTAGGACCTTTATGTTTCCCAGTGAATCCAGAAATGCGGAATAGGGGTCCTGGGACATGGTGGGTGATCTGTAGCAAGTTACAATTCGAATTGCAGTTCTGCTCATTGTTAGTTGCACATGGATGATCTATGAAGCATCGTGCTGTGCCACTAACCTGGAGGTGTGGGTAACCTTGAAGAATATGGATACGCCCCAGCCTTTTGTATTTTGGTCCGGGTTTTGTGGCCAAAATGTATGGTATAAGCTGTAGCCTGGTAGTGCTGGGGTGCTCTCTGAAGCCTTAAACCAGGTTTCTGTTACTGCACATATATCAATTTTTTCCATACTGAGGAGTGCCTCAAGTGCGTGCATTTTGAGGTTTAGACTTCTGGCATTGAGTAGCATTACCCTCAGTTTTTTGTTACTTGTGCTATTTACAGTGGTGGGTTTGTCTTTTGAGCCTTGCCTAAAAAAGGCACTATGGGGATGGCAAGAGCCTTGGCCAATATTTGAAGGCCTAAGGGTGACAGGTGCAAGCCATCTCTAGGTTAATTACAATACATTGTTAGACGTTACAGGGGTGTACACCCTCCCTTATTGTCACAATGTACTACATGTAATCCACTAGCTTTCCTAAAATGGCCAACCATTGTAGGTGGGATTGACAGGGACAGAGTTGTGGACGAGGGTAAGGTGGTCCACACAGCCTATCTGATCCTCGCCAAGGCCTTCGACACCATCCCCCACTCTGGAATCATAGATAAACTTACTAAGCTGGACATTAATCCCTATGTCACTCGATGGGTTGCCAACTGGCTTACTGACAGAACCCACACTGTAAGTGTAGCTGACTCCAAATCCAGCTCCAGACAAGTGACTAGTGGAGCACCTCAGGGTTCAGTCCTGGGACCACTCTTGTTTGGCATCTACTTCTCTGAAATGCAGGCCAACACTAAGGGACTCTGGCTAACAAAGTTCACAGATGACTGCAAACTGGGAACCGTTATTGAATCCCCAAATGATGTGTATATTCTACAAAAGCCCTTACAGAAGCAGATGCTTGGTGCCAGAGCCATGGGCTCAAGCTCAATGCCAAGAAATGTATAGTTATCCCCTTTGGGAAAAAACATGTACCTGTAAATTACCAAATAGGTGGTAGTACACTAAACACCGAAAGTGTGATAAGAGACTTAGGGACACGAGTGGACAGTGGTCTCACCTTTGATAACCATATCACTACAACAGTCAGGAAATCCTTCTATGTGGCACACCTCATCACTAAGGGCTTTTCATCCAGAAAAAAAGGAGGTTATTGTCCCACTGTACTCATCCCCTCATTAGACCCATTATAGAATACAACGTCCCATTTGGTATGTACCCCTTAAGACATCTGACACAACTGGAAAGGCCACAGAAATACCTCACTAAAAGAATCACAGGCCTAAAGCAGATGCCCTATGCTGACCGCCTAAAAAAACTCCAGCTATAATCTGTCGCATATCGTCTACTCAGAGGCGATCTCTGCTTAACATACAAGGCCATGTCAAACCCAGAGCTGTTGGACATGATACACTTAAAGAAATCCCAATCCCTCAGAGCCACACACTTCAGGCATCTAAACCTTGTCATCACAATGAACAAAACATGTCAGAGGGATAGTTTCCTGACCCAGAGACTCCCCAGACTCTGGAATAGACTGCCCATACATGTCAAGCAGAGCACCTCTTTGGCTCTCTTCAAAAGGAACATTAACGATTGGATGGGATATAGGAAATTCACCCCAGGGATCATGGCAGTCGCCATGCTAGACAGGGGTCTAGGGAAGTAAATATTGTGGGATGAAATAGCCAGGGAATTGTTATGGCTAGGCTTATATAGGCCCTAGGGCTGATAGCCTAGTACCAACCTATGAACCTAGGATTGAAATCAGGAACAGTTGAGAGGCATGCATGTTGGTGTAGGACAGCAAAGTATCAATAACATGTCATCACTATAGATCTAAAACAGACTTACTGCTGTAATCCCAATTCCCCATACCTCCATCCTCCCATCTGAATCCTGTTATATGTAGAAATCTATTACATACCTGGTGGAGTGCAGTACTCCTTTGTTGAACTTTGCTACAAGTAATCTTTTGATAATACACTCTTTGTGTGTGTTAAGTCTCATACAGACCTGTTCCCCATAACCAGCTGCTTGCCTTTGTAAGGTACTGCTCATTAGCTGGTAATTGCCCCTGCACCACCCTGTGGCTCAGAATTGCTAATTGCAGCCAGAACAGCTGTATTGCACTATTATTAGCCAATGGCATGCTACCACAGTGCAACATATAAGGCCTTCATGTAGGCCTTGGCCCCTGTCTGAATTTATGAGATGGACATTACTGAGGTGTGGAGACTACAGCATCGCAGAAGGTAGGTACAAACACTGTCCACTGTAGATATTTGTCATGCATGTCCACAGTTTTGCCTCATATGTGTGGTCAATGTCCCATACCATTGTGGTGATCTAGCAGTGCACTGGCAATCATTGTGGGGTGAGGTCAATAAGGGAAGACACATGTGTGTGTCACACTACATACCCATCAATGTGTGTGTCACACTGTATACCCATCAGACTATGCATGCTACTGCTATAGCTGTTATTCTATCAACTTACTATCTTTGTAGGGGCAAACTGTTACACATGTCCCTATCTGTGGGCCTTTGCCCCACCCCCCCATTAAGTATGGCTGTGTCTGGATCCCTTGTTCTAGGGGGTTGGTATGTATGGTACGTCTGTAGTGGCTACCTTTGCATACAGCTGTGTATGCTACAGGCTGCAGCTGCTGCAGTCTACAACACATAGCAGGAATGTAAACAGTTTGGTGGGCAGCAAGCTGTATGTGTAACTGTGTCAGCTATGTCAGGCCTGTCATTATGGCTGAGCCAGTGCACGGGTATTCTATACAGTGCAGTCGGGGCATGTGGTTAAGGTACGTCTGTTATGCAACAATGCAACTAAGAATAGTAGGCAACATATAGTTAGGCTATATGGACATGTGCATTGTGTCTCTGCCTGCAGGCCTTTGTCTTGCTAAACTGAGTAGCAGTTAATTAAGTAGCAGTAACCTATGGGGAATAAGATTGCATTACTCAGTCATTACTTGTTGTCTTCACAATAATGTAATTGAAGTGCGACTTAACACTGGATTCAAATGCAATACTGTGTGTGGCAAAATGTGCTGCATGCAAGGCATTTAATAGACTAAGCTACTGAGACTCTGCAAATGTATGTGTATTTGCAGGATATATGTGCATATATACAGGCTGTGAGAAACATTTCCACATTCATGAATATGTGTGTGGCTTTATATGGTTATATTTCTGTACCAGGATTTCAGTTGTACATGCACTTTGCCATTGCTGCCTTAGTAGATGTTGCTGATAAAAGGGCACATATACCTGCTATCACAGGCTTCACTTACATCTAATAGTATGTCTTCATTATTATTTATTATTGCACCAGAGTACTTTTTGACATTAGTTTTTTTTTTTTTTTATTTCAGTTACATGCATAATGTCTGCAAGTAACAAGCAGTATGTTTTGCTGGAAACAGCTATTTGACCTAAAGTCTGTGTAGTGTGAATGGTTAATGCAGTGTGCTATAGTTAAGAGGGGTCCAGATTTGATACTTGGCCAAGTTGTTTGTTTTCTACATGTGAGTAACACTGTCATAGATACATATAGACACTAAAGCTCTTTAAACATCATTTAAGCTGTGCTAAGTGAAGAAGTGTGGCACACCTCATGATAAAAAATATAAAGAAAAGAAAAAGAGGGTGATAGAAAAATGGTGAAATGGGGGCAAGCAGGGGGAAAAACAAAAAATGGGCATTATTCATTTCTTGACAAACAGTTCTAATTCCAAATGTATTCCACTAAAGACTTTATTGTTTATACTTTCATGCAGCTTCTGGTACTCTTTAGAGTTTTTATTGAACAACGGTTGTCATTATTCAGGTCTTTGCAGTACAGCTTTACTTCTACAGCTATTGCACTACAGACGTTATTGTATATAGTTTAATGCAGGTAATGGTATTGTTTTATGTTTTTATTGCACTACAGTTGGCATTATTCATTTATTGCACTATTGCTCTAAGTCCACTTTATTGCAATGCAAACTTTAATGTACATACTTTATTGCAGGTAATGCTTTACTCTTTCTTGTTTATTTCACTACAGTTAACAAAATACATCCAAACTCACCACACTCATGGTGCAACTTGGCCAAGCACCCGGCATGTGCCTCGAGGTTGCAAGCTCTCTCCTCTACAGTTGATGGGAGAGAAGCACACCATTATGCATGCCAGTTTAGCAGACATTGAGATTAGATATTAGTGGTACAGAGTTAAACGTACTTACATACATGTGGGACATCTGCCTGAAATTATTAGATGCAGGAATCCAAGAGATCCCCCTTACGTCTCTTCAGGTCATCATGATCATGACGACACTGCGCACCTGTGCTGGGGATAGCAGTTGCACTGGTGAGTTCCCTTGCCAGCTGGTCCCAGGCCTCTGCCTTGACATCTGAGCCCTGGTAACCTCCCTGCATAAGCCAGTCTTCTTGTTTTTTACAAGGAGTCCGACCATGACCCTGGACTCCAGGATGCCCCAACACTGTGACTGAAAGAGCAAACTCTCACCAATGCCTGCCATAATATTCTTCAGAGACAGAACTCCAATGGATTATGCTGTATTCCCACCTATGAGCTTAATATAGCCTGTTTTTCTGCCCTTACACACCATTGGGCAATATTTAACAATGCAGTTCATTGCTTAGCAGCACGCAAACCAGTGCAGCTAACCTGAGCAGTGTGAAAACCCGAAGACCCGTATGCTTAGCAGTGCTAAGCAGTGTGCAAACCAGCCAAGCAGAACCAAGCAGTGCATAAACATTTTCAGCTGTTATTGTGTTTATGTGGTGCTTAGCAGGGCTTAGCAGAGCTTAGGGGAGTGCAGCAGGCCAGAATTTAAATAAAATTGGTATAATTTGTATTTCAAAAATAAATGCTTATTTTTCCTACCACGTATTCAAACCCTGCACATACTGCTCATGAGGCCATATTTCTAACCATGTGGAAAAAACGACACCTTTACACATACCACTCAGTTGCCAATAAGAACTGCTGAGCACTGCACTGTGCTGCACAAACCTGCTCAGCTATGCTTTAACATGACCTTTAAATAAATAATTAATTGCATCCAGTTTCTATTTTTAGCTGTTTGGCAGGTGTCTTGGCACAGCTCAGCATTGCTGCACTCTGTGCCATACCACGTAAACATCCTTTTTAAAATAAAAAAGAAGACAAATATATACTTAATACAATAAAATAAACAATTGACATTATATAATTGGGCAGTGCAGGGAGTGTCTTACTCATCTGCAGACACAGTTGGCACTACACTCCCTGTACTGATTCAATAACTGTGTTCCATGGCTCTCCCATTGCAAAGCATCATGGTTAATATGCATGGGGTGTTGCTGAGGGGAACCATGTACACGGACATGGTAACATTCAGTGTAGGCTCTACACTGTGCCTATACAGAGTTTATTAAATCCTGGGGGAAGACTATAATTTGACCAACACATATATATTCATATTATCTATCAACCTATATATATATATATATATACATATACATATATATATATATATATATATATATATATATATATATATATATATATAGGGTCTATATTAGAACACCAAACTTTCAAAATTTCAAGTGTTCTAATATTGAACCCTATTAATCAAAAATTTAAAACATCGAACAGAACAGCAATTTTTTTCCTAGGGAAAAAATTTGCTGTTCCAAAACACATACACACAATACAAACACACCAAACAAACAGCAATCCACACACATACACCTAAACTCTTACACCTAACCCTACACTAAACTATACATACACCACTAACTATCCACTTACCTTTACCCAAACCCTAACACTAAGGTCCGTCACTATCACACAGTCACCTCACCCACTCCCAAACTCACCTACCCCACCCTAACCCTCACGTCCACACAATCGCACACTTAGCTGACCCGCGCCCTAACCCTAACTCAGCTAACCCACCCTAACCCTCACGTCCACACAATCGTACACTTACCTGAACCCAACCTGTAACTTTCCACCACAGCGCTGAAAATACCGAAGCAACAGAAACGGACAACCAAATTATTTCCCTAGGAAAAAAATTCGTTTTTCTGTTTCTTTGATATTTTCAGCATTCGCTGAAAATGGGTCGATATTAGAACACTCGAAATTTTGAAAGTTCGGTGTTCTAATATAGACCATATATATATATATATATATATATATATATATATATGTATATATAGAAATATAGATATAGCTATATAGATATATGAGTATGGAATTAGTGGGAAATTTCAATCCAATGTTACATTGATATGGATAATCAAATTCCTCAACAACAACACACTTCTGCTTGTGTTATGAGGTTACTTCTTGGCACATGCATTAAAGCCAGTATTGCCCCACCCCTGCAAGCCCCATACCTGTTGATAATTATATATACTAAAACCAAAATCATACAAACCCCAGGAAAGGGACATATTCCCCTTCCAAAGGATTATCTTCTATCGGACAGCTGTTCACCACAGCTGTTCACCATTTGCATTGTCAACCAAAGTGGATCTACAATACAGAATACATAAATTAATCTTAGCCACGACTGACCAATCTCACAGTACATGTATCTACCTATCTATCTTTTCTTAAATGTGTGTGTATGTGTGTATGTGTGTGTGTGTGTGTGTGTGTGTGTGTGTGTGTGTGTGTGTGTGTGTGTGTGTGTGTGTGTGTATGTGTGTGTGTGTATGGGTATATATGGATCCCCTTCATAACAGCAACTTACCATTTTGTCAACATTCAAAATACTGAAATGACAATATTGCATGTTTACAATCATGACCTCCCAGAATATCTTATTTCCTCTCTAGGAAAGTAATCACTTGGTCACCATGGTGAACTTTGCCCTTCCTCCACTGTAGTGCCATCTTGGAGTTGGCATATTTAGGTAGGGAGTATGGGGGTGAAGCCCCTCACTTTGGTGGGTGTAATTTGCTTCTGTTTGTAATGTTATTTTTGGTGACCAAGTGTGGGTACTTTCCCAGAGAGGAAATAAAATGTTCCTGGAGTGTATGATATAAACATGTTACATTATCGTTTCTCTGTTATGAACGTCGATGAAACGGTAAGTTGACCTTAAGAAGTAGACCCATGTATGTATATATATATATATATATATATATATATATATATATATATATATATATATCTATATATGGTTCCACTTGAAAATATCGAAATTCTAAACCATCGAAATTCATATGGTTGAGACCATATCATCGAGTGTTTAGAACATTAATGTTGTCAAGGGGAAGAAAAAGGTAAGTAAAAAAGGGAAAAAGATAGTGTTTCTGCAGGGCAGCAAGGTGCCCTGCACACTGTGTCTGTGAATGTGCCATCTTTGTGATGGCACTGCAGACAGGGTACAGGAAATCTCCTGTTTAGCCCTTCTGCATATAGAGCTAAAACAGAGATTTCCCTTTACCCCACTGTAGCGCGATCTCGGAGTTGGTATATTAAAGTTGAGGGGGGTGGGGGCACATGGGGGCTACGTCCCCCTGCATAAAATAGTGTTTAGAGGTTTTTTTTTTTCTTTTTTTATGTTCCGTTTGAATCTTTGATGGTTTGAAACTCGATGTTCTGCTCTCGATGATCAGAATTTCGATGTTTCAAGCTTTCGATGATTCAAAGTGGAACAATATATATATATATATATATATATATATATATATATATATATATATACATACACACACACACACACACACACACACACACACACATAGATATACTGATAAATATACTTACTACTGTGGTGTAAATTAAGGTGTAAGTATAATGCATGGATCCAGCACAGCAAAAAAAAAAAAATAACCAAATGAAATCATTTCATTGCTCAGTGTTAAAGGCTTCATACCTCACAGCATACTTGGGGTTTCACTCTTTGGCTTTCTCAGTGCTATAATAAAATCCAACTCCATTCAAGAAGGGAAAAAAATAAACACATGACAAACATTTTCTATTAACTGAAAGTAGTTAAAATTGTTATAATATCAACAATTTCTCTATACAAAAAGGTATTAGTAAAAACATATTAAACAATTCCTTTTTATTTCAGCTCTCATAAATGAATTACATAATAAATTGAATTTATACTTAATACTGTTTCTAATGTTGCCACTACAGACCAAATCTTAATATACTGAAAATAAATAAGGCTCCCAGATTCCCAGATTAATAATTCATATCTTATTTGTCTTATCCAGTTTCGTATGTCTTAAATGTGAAGACTTTCACCTTCACCTGATCAATAACAATAAATGAGAAGTGTGCAGTGGTGTTTAGTGTGTTTGAAAGATCACTGCTGAATTTTTGGTACCTGATGTCTCTTAGATGTAGTTTCAACCTCAGTTCCCATGTCAAAGATGTTTGACTTACGTAGAATGAACCTCAGACAGAAATGGCCATATATATTTCACCATATATATATATAACACAATCACTTCTGCATGTTACCAGGCCAAGAATTTGAAAAGCTTTGCAGGTGTTTACAGAAGAGAAATGTTTAGCCTTTCACACATAACTGCAAAAGGCACAATTACCACAAGGTTATCAGCTCACTGTGGTATCTTTGGAAGGACTCATTTTTTTTTTATATCCCTTAAAATTAGATACCCGTTGTTCCAGTGTTTTACCTATACAATATCCAAAACTTCAGCTGTTCCCTACAATATCACTCAAAATCAATCACTGGCCAATAATGATCATGTCTCTGAACAGTTTGTTTGACAATATGACTATTTGTACCAAAACTTGTTATAAAGTTGCTGGAAGTTCATTGTTTATAGTGTTGATTTTATGATAAACAAGTACATCAGTCCTAAGTGTTTGGGAAGCAGCTATACTTGCTTTTTAATTACTCTGATTTTATAGCCTCTGTTTAAAAATATTCCTTATGAAAAAAAAATGATTCCTTTACAAAATCACTTTATTATTACAAATTATCCTGGCTTTGAGAAACTGTTATTTCGGAACATTATTGACTGTATATCAAGGGTGGCAGCTCTTAGCATAAAGTAGAGATTTTTATTGAAGTATTTAAGGAAGATTGTAGTACGAAGACTATGTCAATCAACTTTATGACAATCACATCCCAAAAAAATCTTTATTAAATAAATCATGTTCTTCTGTGAAATGTGTTATGTATACATTGTTGTTTAAATGATGCAAAAAGCTTGTTAAAGCCTCTAATGTTCCTCCAAATTAATCAAACATCATTTTTTAACTTAGACCATATAATAAGATTGTTTTCTAATAATTTACATTATGGGACAAAATATATCTCTCTCTTCTCACTACCTCAGTAATATATCCACATATGTAGGGATAAATAAAGCTCATGTGGCTCTTCTACCAGTTTGTAAAAACCCTTCTAATCAAGTTCATAATTTATTTCTTAAGAACATGTTCCAATAAATGTAATACAATTTGACTGAACTCAGGGGTATAAATATATTTCTTATTCAAATAATAGGTTAGTGCTTCAACACCCCCCCCCACACACACATTTTTCAGGGTATACTTATATATAAATGTATATATATACTTATTAGCCAATACAAAAACCTAACAACCCTAAGATCTGCAAATAGGGTACTAGTATCTACCTTAAAGTCCAACAGCAAATCTGGGGCTTGCCTGTTCACTAACTCTGTTGGTAACAGTTGGAACAAGCTTTCATGTGAACTAACATCCCTCTCATCCACCCCACTGTTTAAGAAGCAGCTAAAACTCTTCCTAGAATCACAATGGTTATGCCCTTGCAGCAACCCAGACTGACACTATTCATCTCGCCTGACTACCTTCCCCAGCTGGTATACCTCCTCACTGCTTTGTTTTTTTTCTCTATACTAACCTACTGAACAAACACACTTCCTAAGGAACCAATAAAAAAAAAATCTTTGTTTCTTGTATTGTGTCTATTTTACAAAATGTTTTTAACTATAAATGACTATCAATGATATTTATATTGTTATATGATCACTATGTACTTTTTTCATTTTTTATGTCTTGGAGCTTTAATGTGATCACTGGGCTGGATTCACGAAGGCTTGCATGGAGTCTTAGAGTAGAGTAAGACTCCATGCAGCCATCATGTCCGACGAGCGATCCAGGAACAGCCTGTAGGGGCGTGTAAGAGAGCTCCTAAAACAGCTCTTACATGGACAGGGCTGGGATATGCAAATTACCTCAATTGCAGGTGAAAGGCATGCAAATGAGGTAGATTTGCAATTCAGGAAACCCGAACCTGTCCGAGTAAGAGCAGTGTTATTTGCAGAAATGTAGTCAGTTGACAACTGCGTACCATTCTGCAAATAGCAAAACGGAGCCGTGACAGCTCCAAATAAAGGTTGCATCCAGTGCAGGAAGCATGCCAATGGCCAAATATACGGCCATGTGAAATGTTTCTTGATGCAATATGAAAATAATAATATTTTTTTTTTTTCGCCGATTTCCGATGTTTAAGCATAGCGCAGCACCGTGCAAATGGGGTGCACTCTAAAACCAAGAATACTAAAAATTAAAACCCACAAACGTGGATTTTATTGAAATTGTTAATGTACAATACAAGGGAATAGCAGGCTGAAGACAACATGGCCACTGAGTACAGGTTGCTAAGGGGGGAAGCTCAGTCTAAGACATGTAACCAAGCATTAGTAGGCAATCCTATGTAAATGAGTGTTAGGATAGTGAATCGCAAGTTTACATAGCAAATGAGCACAGTCAGTGGAGTGTAGGAGTAGGATATGGGGAGTAACAGAGTAGAAGATAGGTGACATCATGAGGGGGGTATGTATGAAAGAAGTGACGCTCATTGGAGCAGAGTGGCATGTGCCAGCTGTTATTCACACATCATGGAAAGAGGTGTGTCAACAGGTAGGCTAGGGAAAGGCAAGAAATGGAAGGTGTATGCTGTGGATAACACCAAAGTTTCTTGCTGAGTGGGTATGCGAGCGTGTGCGCGCGTGTAAACCCGAGTAAAACAGAGTGCACGTGTGTAAGCGTGAGTGCGCGTGTGTAAACCAGAGTAAGCATGTATAAGGCTGTTTAAAGAGGTGTAAGCGCGTTTGCACTGGTGTGCACGCGTTTTAACCCGAATAAGCAAGTTTTAGTCCATGTAAGCATGTGTGCATGCATGTTAGCTGCTGTGCATGCGTTTGCGCTTGTGTGCGCAGAGCTCCCCCCCTCAAGGAAACAGAAAGGAAAAAGGAAGCACAAAAAATAGTAGGAAGCTACCAGGGAGTACTAGCAGAGCTAGCAGGTAAAAACAATCAGAATCAGACGATTACACAGGCAGTACACTAGCCCAGCCCAGCCTAGCACTTAAAACTCTTCAAACAACAGTCCATTATGTTTCTCACAACAGACACTGCAGTAAGCTAATAGAAGTGAAAACTGAAAAAGCTTTACTGAGACAAAGAAATGTTAGGGGCTGCCATTGCTGTTATAAGGTGACATATGCAACATGCTGAGGGTGGTGACAATAGAAATGCTGCTGGACAACCCACAGTGAGGAGACGGAGAAGATTGTACAGACCCAGGGTAATCTACCAGGGGCTACATGAGCTGGAGATAGTGGAGCGCTGTAGAGTGGACAGAGACCTCCTGCAGCAAATTGTTGAGTTGTGCAGGCCACACCTCACACACAGAACCAACAGAGGGAAACCCATCCCAGTGGAAACCAAGGTATGTGTTGGCCTAAGAATATTAGCAACAGGTACCTTCCAGAGACCAACTGGTGATATGATGGGGATATCACAGGCATCAGCATCCAGGGTACTACACCAGTTCCTGGATGCCATGTTAGCACATGTCGGTGATCATGTATATTTCCCCAATTCCCGTGAGGTATTGGCCAGCAATATGCGTCTCTTCCAGCAAATAGCAGAATACCCTGAGGTAGTGGGTGCAATAGACTGCACGCACATAAGCATCAAAGCACCAGCCGGCGAGCAGGGTAGGGTCTACTTCAACCGCAAGGGCTTCCCCTCCATCAACTGCCAGATCGTGTGTAATGCCCAGGGCATAATACTGAATGTGTGTGCAGGCTGCCCTGGAAGTTACCATGATTCCCATATCTGGCATCTGACGCAGCTGTATCAGACATTTTCCAATGGGGACATCCCACATGGTCACCTAGTGAGGGATGCTGGCTATGCACTGGAGCCGTGGCTGATGACACCCATCAGAAACACACACACACCTGAACAGGAACGCCATAATGAGGCACATGCACAAACACGTAATGTAATAGAGCGTGTGTTTGGGCTGCTCAAGTCACAGTTCCGGTGCCTGGACACATCTGGTGGAGCCTTGCAGTACTCTCCAACTACATGTACCCAAATTGTCATGGTATGTGCTATGCTACATAATATGATCCTACGAAAACAGCTGAAGCAGGACCAGCATAGGCCTGGGCCAAACAGCCCCCCACCATTGCCAAGGCCATCACAGGCAGAGCATGACTTGGAGGAGGAACAACCTGAGTCTGCCCCAGTAGACAGAAGGAGGCGTGCCCAGTATGCTTTGGCCTTGGCAAAGAGGCAATGTATAGCACATACACTGGCTCAGTAGGACCTCTGGAAATGATACCTCTCTCCGACTCGCACATATAGTAAAAGGGATGCCTAAGTTGACACTACCTGCTTTCAAACATGTATAGGGAGTGTAGTATGTGCATCCGACATAGGCAGCCCTGCAGCACCACCTAAGGCATGATTGCCATGTGTTAAGCAATATAAAGCAGTGCTAAACAGCATTTACCACCATGTAGTATATGCAAGCAAAATCGCACACACCAACTAGCACAACTGTGGTCAATGTTCAGTAATATTGGGCAACGTCCAGCAATGTTAGGGAATATTGAGAAATGTCGGACAAGCCTGGTCTAAGTAGGGCATAGCTGAACAAAAGCCAACATGCTCATATTTGCTTAACTGGCCCTTAAGCAGTCTGGTCTGCTCAGTATGAAAATATAAAGCAGTGATGGGCTTCGAACCCAGGAAACTGTGCACTATAGCCAAAGTACTGAATCACTAAACCATGACTGTATTACAGTGGTCAGGCTGTATGAAGGAATGTTGATAAGTCTATGCAAAGTATTTTATGGAAACCCTGCAGGCACAGCATAATCCCTGTCGAGTTATGGCACAAAGGTGAGTCCTGCAGTGAGAACAGAACCAGACTTCCAACACACACAGTATAAATGTTAATATCGGTCATGTTCGCACACATCAATAAATGTAGTGGACCTCAGATAGCAACATACTGAAAGGTCACACTGGGCATGCTCACACACTTGAATAAATGAGACAAATGTCAGGCAACAAAACACAGAATGGCAGAACTGGGCATGCTCACACACTTAGGCCATGTCTGAGTACAGCAGTGGGCCACACATATCTGGCAGTTGCATGTGTTAACCCAGGAACCTGTCACTATACAGCAATCCTCCCTGTGCACACAGTTATATGACAACAGACACATCTATAATATAGTGGAACTCTGTCATAATCAGATATGTTCTGCAGATATCGAAGTTGTTCATAGAAACTGGTAAAGCAAAGATGATAAAGACCTGCAAACAGTATCAGCAACAAATATTGTGCATCTTGAACATTAGCATAGGTTCAGAGGTCAATACTAGGCTATCTGCCCTAGGGCATGTACAAGCCTAGCCAGAGTGTGTTTGGCATTCGCATCCCTGTCAGATTACTACACTGTGTGTGTGAATAGTAGGTCACACAAGATATCCCATGTACGTTTAGGCTAGTGTGCCTCTGTCTAGCAGGGACACAGAAGATATCGCAGCGGTAAACATACGATCACCCATACAGTCATCAAGATGTCTCCTGTAGGTGGTCAGTGGGTGGCTCTAACTATGTGAAACTGGGATTACATTCTGGAGTGAATGGAGCCTCTGGGATAAGAATCTGTCCCTCCACAATGTCCTATTAACATCTGTGCTGATGTATACGTCCCTGGAGTGTGTAGCTCCAAGGGAGTCGGATATCCTGAGGTGGAGCATGTCCAGTAATTCTGGGTTGGGTATATCTGTAAACAACAGGCACACATCATATCTGAGTAGGTGGTAAGCGACTGAGTAGAGCTGGAGTTACTGCATCTGAACTGAGCAGGGCATCTGTGTGAGTCCCTAGATCTGCTTGGTGAGGAACTTCCGTGGCCAGTACAGTTGCTGCAGGTGTCGGGTAAGGTACACCCCAAATGTGGCATTGTAACCAAGCATGGATGTGATGAGTATAGGGGCACAATGACCTCACTCGATCTAGATGTGAAACCATATGGGATAAGGTGGCCCACATAGAAGGTGTGTCCAACCACTTTGGCAACATGAATGTCAAAAGCGACAGTACGAACAAGTCATGTCCCCAAACCCCTAACAACTCCTACCATATGTAATGGAGTACTACCTATGTGGTAATGTGTTGGCATGTTGTTATTCCCAAAGGGGATGACTATGTAACTAATGGCATTTAGCTGTAGGCCATGGCTCAGGCACCAGTCATCCATCTCTGTGAGACCCTGTTTGAGTATGCATGTGGCAGCTGGAGAGTTGATCAGGCCACCCAGTTTGCAGTCAAGTGCAAACATGTTCAGCCATATTCCCCCTGTGGTAGCCTGTATGTCAGACAAATATATACTGAACAAGAGAGGTCCCAGGACCGAGCCATGTGGGATGCCACGTGTAACTGGTGTATAGTCAGACATGGCACCTGCAATTCTGACCATGTGGGTGCTATCCCTGATCCAGGTATCAATCCATCGTGTGAGATATGTGTCCATATCGACGCTGGTGACCCTATGCATAATGGCCCAGTGGGTTATTGTGTTGAAGGCTTTTGCAAGGTTCAGGTAGGCTGTGTGGACAGCCATCCCTATGTCGATGGACCTGTTAGCCATTTAAAGAATACAAACAGGTTCAAGAGGCAAGATCTGCCCACAACAATGCTGAAATGTGTAGGACACAGTGTCTGTAGGTTCCCGATGTCTATGTGTATGAGTCCCATGACAATGCGCTCCATAGCTTTACAGAACAGGCTACTTAGGCTTATAGGGCAATATTGTCTGTGGTCCGTTGTGGCACCAACTCTGTGGGGCAGGACCACTGTCGCTGTACGCCATTCCTTGGGTACATATCCTGTGGTAACTCCAATATTGAACAGTGATGTAATGTGAGGGTTGCGTCTGCCATGATGCTCGAGTAAGATGCAGGCTGGTACACCGTCTGGTCACATTGATACTGTGATGTACGCTTTGGGGAGGGCAGCACTCATCTGTTACTGTGTGATGTCAGGGAGGTTATACTCTGTTGGGATGGATAGTTGCTCCTTAGGGGGGATGTGTGGGAGACATCTGCACTGAACCTGTTTGCCAGGATGTTGGCAATGCAAGTGGGTTCAGGGTAGGTTTAGTCAGTATGCAGTAACTCACAGCATATCAGTGAGTGTCCACCCAGGTTCCTGACATAACTGAAGAAGGCTCTGTGATAGTCCTATGTGTCTGTTGCAATTGTCTGGTAGAAGCGGCCCTTAGAAAAGTTCATGAGTGATTGTAGCTGTCTGCTAGTACAGATCACAGATGCCTTCCCAGTCTGGGATTGTGCTCTATCATGTAGTAGCTTCCTCCTGATGTTGTACAGCTTATTAATGGCTGGGGTCTACCAGACAGGTCCCCTGCCATTGGAGTAGTGAGTTCTGTTCTTATTTGGGATAGCACAATCCATGCAGTCCACTAGGTGTCCATAGAATGTGTATGTAAAGGATGCAAGCAGTGTGAGCCGTATTTGTCACTGTCTCAGGGTCTCTGAAGGATACCACCTTGCTTCGGTGAAGTGATATGTTGGCTCATGAGAAGTTCACCAAGATTACCCAGGATGTGTGTGTGGAGGGTATATGTATGTCCAGTGAGATACATGTATGTTCTGACCTTACCAATGAGGGGTATATCACTGGTGTGGAACATAGAGTCCCCATGTTGGTGCTGATCAGGTCCAATATGTATTCCCTCTTGTGGCTGTGCTGACTGGTTGTGCCATAGCATATGAGTCTACAAATTGTAGCGACTGTTGGGCGAGGGTGTCGGGGCTTGAGTAGTATCCCCAGTCAATATTTGTGTATATGAAGTCACACAATATAATGGTGTTTGTGGAGACCTTCATATTCTCCATAGTTTCCATGAAAGCTGAGTGTGGTTCCTGAGTTTGGGAGTGTGTTCTGTAGCAGGCCACAAACTGAAAGGCAGTATTGCACAATGGTAGTTGTATATGTATGGTCTGTGATGCTTTGTGCAGTGCTACTAACCCAGAGGTGTGTGTATCTGTGATGTATATGGATAATCCCCCTAGTTGTGTTGTCTGTTCCAAGTCTTGTTGTCAGACAAAATGGTATGAAACATAACCTGGTAGTGCTGGTGTGCATAAGCAAGCCTGAAACAGGCGTCTGTCAGTGCACAGATATCGCTATCCTCCATACTGAGGAGAGTCCTGAGTGGCTGCAATATGAGGTTAACACAACTGTTGTTGAGCAGCATTACCCTTAGTTTCATTTAACCTGTAATGTCTATGGAGGTGGGTTTGTCTTCTGAGCCCTGCTTAAAAAAGACACTATGGTGGTAGCAAGAGCCTTAGCCAGCATTCCAAAGTCCAAGGGTGACAGGTGCAAGCTGTCCATAGTGAAGCTACGTGGCATGTTGAGCATGTCACCATAGGCTGACAGACACTGTATCCCCTATGAATTAAACAAATTTGTTAGGCAACTGTTAAATGTGATATGTGTGTCCGTATACTGTGACATCATAATTGGTAGGTGTAAGATGCTAGACAAGGTCAGGGTCATACTGGCCTGGGCTACATGATCAGAGTGTTCCTCCATGTATCATGTCATGTGGTCCAGGGAGTAACGTCTGAGGTTATACACACCAGCATTGACAATGATGGTGCCAGTCCTGTACTTGCTTTGGAGTGACCTGACTGCCTGTGTTATGCGGCAGATCCTGGCACCCAACAGACAGCCCAAAGTGACTATTACCTTGTTAGGGCTGGTGAGTGGTACGTCAGTGTGTCTGACAATAAGTGTCGCCTATTACAAGTGTATTAGGGGTGTTGTTTAGCCCGAAGGGCAGTGACTGTGTGGCACACTGACATTGTGAACTATGTGATATGTGGGCATTGTAGTGGGGTAGCAGGTGTGTGTGTGTCTGCTTTGGAGGTCTCTGCTGCTTAGGTAGAGTACATTTACAGCATCTGAGTATGTCTATGTGTGATAATGTGGTCTGAGTGCTGTTGCTAGAGGATATGTGAGACTGATATGTGGTGTGTGTGGTTACCTTCACCACCTGATAGACTGTGCCAGTCATGGGTCGGAAGAGTTCAGCACCCTGTATGTCTATATAGGTGCATCTCACACATATATCTGAGTTTGTCGGGAGGAGGAGAGGGTTGTCTGTGTGCATGAGGCAGATGTGACATTGTGTCAATATCACAATATCCACCAGCTGGACTGAAAGGTACACACAAAACTGACCCCTGGACATGCCAGGATATTATCATGACATACTCTGTAGCCTGATCACAAAGGATCAGTAGGGTGTTAAGCATGTAAAAAAGTATAACAGGGATTAGTGCTCATGTTCGTTGGTGTTTTGTAAAGAGTAGCTGAGAAGGAGTCCAGACTGAATCATGACACCTCCTTCAGCTATGTCATAAATAGCAATGTACACCCATATATGTCCTGAGTCAGGGCCAACTGTACCTGAGTGACAATGCCGACATCATGACAGACAGGCCCATATGTACATACCCATCTCCCACTGACAATAGCCCACATCATCATACCAAGAGATATCACATGTAGAATGGATGAGCAGCTACCCCCACTGCCAAAAGCATGGCAGCAAGTGGAATACATTGATTGCCAATATGTGTCATGCACAAACTACAGAACAAACAGATCATGCACCTGAACAGTCAGCTGAGCCTCACCCCCTACACAGGATGTGGAACCATTGAATGTGTCACAGCTACATATGGCACTCCCCACAAGTGTTGGTGCACAACACACCATGGGAAGTCAAGTCCAGTCCGCCTATGAAGTCTGATCTGCAAGGTCATGGAGTCCATCATGGTTGCAGTCATAAACAGAGCTATTGGAAGCTGACATACACACAACCCTACCAACTGTGGTATGTTCATGTGCAGATCATGGTTCCCAAACATGCTAGACTGTTTGCAAGGCAGCCACCCAGGACATACATCAATGAACATATCTACACATGTGTCACATAGACTTTGAATAGCCCTTTATCAACATCCCAGACACATGTAGTATCCACAAAACCAACAAGCTGTGCATAAATATGTGTTGACATATGACGGAATGTCAATGTGTCCACAGATAGATCACACAAGGTAAGGATTCTTAGGTCTTGTTCAAGCTGTTGACACCTGCTGACCCACATGGACCATTCCTGGAATGGCATAAAACAAAGTGTACACACATCACCATGGCCAGTCTGATGATGTCACCATCCTATAAATATAGCAGGAGAAGGAAAATCAGCCAGTAAAGCAAATAGCACGCAGTGTTAATGCATCTCTTTCTAGTATCATAATATAGTTCGGTAGGGGTTTGAATCCTGCCAACAGTGTGTCTGTGTGCAGTTTCCTTTGAGAGGTGTTCCCTTTTTGGAGACTGGGAAAACTCACTAAAAGAGGTACATTCCTCTTTGGAAAGTCTGATGATGTCACCATCCTACAAATACAGCAGGAGAAGAGAAGCCAGTCACTAAAGCAAATAGCGCGCCATGTTAATGCTTCTTTTTCTAGTATCATAACAAAGTTAGGTTGGGTTTGAATCCAGCAAACAGTGAGCGCGTGTGTATGTATGCAATTGTCTTTGAAAGGAGTGCCCTTTTTGGAGATTGGGAAAACACCCTAAAAGTGGTACATTCCTCTTTGGAAAGACTGATGATGTCACCATCCTACAAATACAGCCGGAGAACGGAAACCAGCCAGTAAAGCAAATAATGCGCCATGTTAATGTGTCTTTTTCTAGTATCATAACATACGTAGGTAGGGGTTTGAATCCTGCAAACAGTGTGTGTGTTGGGGTGTGTGTATGTGTTCAATTGTTTTTGAAAGGAGTGCGCTTTTTGGAGACTGTGAAAACACACTAAAAGAGGTACATTCCTCTTTGGAAAGACTGATGATGTCACCATCCTGCAAATACAGTTGGAGAAGGGAAACCAGCCAGTAAAGCAAATAGTGCGTGGTGTTAATGCATCTTTCTCTAGTATCATAACATAGTTAGATAGGGGATTGAATCCTGCAAACAGTGAGTGTGTGGGTGGGTGTATGTGTGCGGTTTCCTTTGAGAGGTGTTCCCTTTTTGGAGACTGGGAAAACTCACTAAAAGAGGTACATTCCTCTTTGGAAAGTCTGATGATGTCACCATCTTAAAAATACAGCAGGAGAAGGGGCACCAGCCAGTAAAGCAAATAGCGTGCCATGTTAATGCGTCTTTCTCTAGTATCATAACGTAGTTAGGTAGAGGTTTGAATCCTGCAAACAGTGAGTGTGTGGAGGGTGGTATATATGTGCATTTTTCTTTGAGAGGTGTCCCCTTTTTGGAGACTGGGAAAACTCACTAAAAGAGGTACATTCCTCTTTGGAAAGTCTGATGATGTCACCATCCTATAAATACAACAGGAGAAGGGAAACCAGCCAGGAAAGCAAATAGTGTGCCTTGTTAATGTGTTTCTCTCTAGTATTATAACATAGTTAGGTAGGGGTTTGAATCTTGCAAACAGTGAGTGTGTTTGTGTGTGGTGGGGGGTATGCAATTGTCTTTAAAAGGAGTGCCCTTTTTGGAGACTGGGAAAACACACTAAAAGAGGTACATTCCTCTTTGGAAAGACTGATGATGTCACCATCCTACAAATACAGCCGGAGAAGTGAAACCAGCCAATAAAGCAAATAGAGTGCCGTGTTAACGTGTCTTTTTCTAGTGTCATAACATAGCTAGGAAGAGGTTTGAATCCTGCAAATGCTGACTGTGTGTGTGTCAATGCAGTGTGGGTTTTGCTTTTACTATGGTATGACATAGTATGATTACAACAGTAAGTGCATTGCACACATCAGGTATCTGCATGGCAAATATATATGTGTACATGTCCCCTCAATCAGTACATAGGTGTGAAGCCTGCGTACTACATGAATACATTTTCTTCCATTGACAGGTTGTGCCGCTGCTTCTCAGATCATAGGTTACATATGTATGCATGTGACAAGGCCGTCCACTGTCGTGTTCTATGGCCAAGGTCATCTGTGGCACACACACCCATGACAGTTACTTAAGAGTAGTGTGAGTGAGGGTATATGCCTGGGGTATATGTCAGACATGGTCATACACAACAACGACTGCCAAGAATGGACAGTCTTTATAGGTGTACGACTGCCTTGTGGATATGCATTCAGGCCTCTAATGTCTTATGTGATACACCTTGGGACTCCACAATACCTATGGATATGTGGATACCAAGGGACACATGACATAACATGAGGCTGTATGTACACATTGGTACCCAACATACATGTTGAGGGCTACCACCTGTGTGGTACTGATGGGATAGTATATATATAGTACATGAGGATGACTATGCCATAGTCGGCTAACTGCTATACAGCATGTATCAGACAACAGGTATCTCTCTGTATGATACCCTTGTGTAGGATATGCGTCCCATCCAGGGAATGCATTGTAGGCCAATGCATGCATTTCCAGATTTGGATGGACACATCCCTACTGTGTCTGCATGTACCTAAGGGGGCTATATGCCAAACAGGTGTGGTCACAGGAATGGGTGGTGGTCTTTACCACTGGTTAGTGTTATAGTGTAGCACGGGAAGGATCCAATTGTTACTGGGTTCCCTACTACTGTGTGCCATTTGTCAGGACATCATCCAATGATTGCTTATAGTCATGCTGTTGAGGTTGTGTATACTACCAGACCGCAAATCATTGACAGATATTAACGGTATCACCCACAGCATAGTGTCAACCCATGTCATACACACGTCTACCCATGTTAGTACATAACTGTAGTACAATGTATACTGGCCATTGAAAGATACTATGAGATTTTAACAATGTGTACGACAGGGTATGCCACACGTCCCATGTGTCCACTATGCACGTACATCCAAACAGTGCGCACCCACCATGTTCACAGATGTACACTTGCTAATCTGTACTGCACACATCACACACATACTGTCCACTCACTAACACATGCTGGCAACATATTACACTTCAGCCAAGTGGCACATGGGTGGACAATACATACTCAGACCTAACAGTGGTGTAAACAATTCTACATTGACAATCAGAGCTTAGATGCATAATGTCTGCTCAGATATACCTACAAGGATGTCGTTACACTTCCTGGTTGACAACTTGCTATTATTGCTACACTGCTATGGTGTCACCCTGTGCATCAGCACCATGTTAGCCTGTCCCTCCGTCAATGATGAAGATGACAGGAGACGACACAGGTATCATCATATGCACAGGGCGTTTTGTTGTTTGCCAGAGCCTAACATTGACCCATCCAATCGACATGTGTGTGTGTGTGTGTGTGTGTGTGTGTGTGTGTGTGTGTGTGTGTGTGTGTGTGTGTGTGAGGGACAACGGTACAGCATGGGCCAATGTTGATGTAATGTGTCTGTGTATGTGTGAGCCCTAGTTGTTTGGTTAATGTGTTTACTGGGGCTGGTACTGCCACTACAGGAGTGGCTGTGAACTGTGGGCTGTCCGCGACCACTGCCAGCTGTTGCTGTTGCTGGCATGCATCTGCGTTGACGTCACAACCATCCCGCACGGTCCTGGCTCATGGAAGACATGTTGTGGAGGGCATCTAATGTCTCCCCCCAACATCTATCAACTACCTCGGTGTAAGTCCGGATGGCACCGGCAAGGTCATGGATGCTGTCATTAATAGTGGTCTAATGTGCCCTCTGCGCCCTAAGTCCCTGCCTGGTGTACCGTTCCATACGTGCCTGAGCCTGCATTACAGCCCAGAACATACTGGTCGTTGTAAGACCTGTGAGGGCACGCCTGCCAGGGGCAATACAACCAGTGGTGCTCCCCCGAGAACCCCTGGACCTCCACCTATGTGATACTGTTCCGGGTCTACTGCTATGGCTGCTGTGAGGGGATGCAAGTGCCATGGGTACCACACTCTCCAGGTCAATGCCAACTGTATGCTGTCCCTCGCCTATGGCCATTGGTGGTGAGGGATGTATTGACAGTATGAGTGTGCACATAGATGGGGTTGAACACTGTGTACTGTCGATTGGCGGACCAACGACAGACCCTGTCAAATCTTCCTGTTCCAAAATACATGTGTCATCATCACCACTATTCGTGGCAGTGGCTTCAGGTTGCCTGCTGCTTTCGCCAACCCCTAACTCAGCACCTGTGAGAGGAAGACAGGAAACACACTTTACGGTCTGCACATGCACATGCACACATGCACACATGAACACATGAGCACATGCACACATGAACACATGGACACATGCACACATGAACACATGCACACATGAAAACATGAACACATGCACGCATGCATAGATGCATACATGCACACATGAACACTAAAACACACCTCACTACAGCACATACACACACATACCAGCAATCCAACACATACTCTATAGTGGGTGAAGGTGGGTGTCAGTATCACAAGGTAGGCAGTCACCACACACGTGTCAGCATGCAGAATATGTGTTGCACAAGACCATGCAGTGCAAGTGTAGATGCCCCTATTAAATGGCAGTATACATGGCTTTGATGCAACTGTGTAGTTGTTCAGTGATTGGCTACACCCTGGAACACAATGTGTACATGGACACAACATTGCTGTGCAGGTATTATCAGCTCTGCAATGCCCTGTGCACCATCACTGACAAGTATACATGCCATGGCTGCATGTATTATCTGTGTGACACATAGATATCCATGTCTGAGTGCAGTGTTTGTGTCCATAGCAGATAATAGTGGGCACGGGTGTAGCACATGCATGCTATGTACACACACGGGATGTGCGGTGCATGTTGACATGAAGGAATCCCAATGCTCGACATGGCCAGTGTACAGTGGCTATGGTGAGTGTGGGACATATTGCAGATATGTGGGTGCCAGACATGGCATGGCATGCTACACGACTGCAACATTAAACACCACACATACCCAATGTGTGTCAAGTGACCTATACACCCACTAGCATTCCAGGACATAAATGTGACACTTTGTGTGGATGGTGACTGCTGTGCATATTGTGAATACTGGCATATGTAAGCACACAGACAACATGCTATGCATATTGTGTACAGGTGCATATGTTTTCACACACACACAACACTGGGGTGCAAAGCAATGACTGCTATGAGTAGTACTGTGGTCACTGTAACTGGATGGAGTGTAGTACCCTGTGCCATCATCAACATGCATCTTGTGGTCACTCACAGCTACTAATGTGTGCAAGCCCACCGCCTAGCATGCTGTACCTGAACTGCAGTGCTGTGGCTACATTCACAATTACACAGCCACCTTGTACATGGGTGTGTGAGGTGCCCAATAGGGAGCATTGCCTAACATGACTGTGTTATGTGTTGCAGAGTGTTGCACAGCCCCATGATAGGCCTCTACCCCTGAGGTACATCATGTGTGTGTGCATGACATGTGGGATACTGAAGTGTGACCTTACAGCGGGTGTGTGGTAATGCCAAATGTAGCATGTTTTCGTGTACTGCGTATGATAAACGTGTTCTGTTGTGTACAGCTGTAGCAACTATGCATATCCAATGTGCAGTACAGTGTTGCCACAATTGTGTCTGCTGCACTGTGCATTGCATGTGATTGAGGCAGCTACTGACTTTACTGAGATGATTGATGTCTCACAGCAAACATGCACAGCATGCATTATGCGTAGGTGTGTTACGTGTACATGGCCTACACCTCACCTATGACATGCACATTTCATTACCAATATTAAAGTGTTAACACACTCACCAGCATGTATTGTCTGCCCTGCTGTCACACAAGAGGGACCTAGAAGAATATGACACAGTTTGTCAGTGGCCACAACTGTGGCATTGCTTCTGTGAGTGTGCTAAACGACAGTGGAACAACAGTCAACAGTCACAGGTGTACGGATACTATTCCAAATATCAGTATTGCACACGTTAGGCAGCACAACTGCTAAACACACAGTACACATCTCACATATGCATATTCTAACAATACAGGTAACAGTAGTCTACAGCTAGGGCATATTACCTGCACGCTCCATGTCATCCTGCTGGGTGGCTCCGGCCTCCATGATGACACATGTGTGACGCTGTTGCTGCTGTAGGCCAGGAGCCACCACACTTAGGAGCAGCTCCTCCACTCTTGTGAGGGGGAGATGTATGGCCGCCCCACCACCTGTGGCAAGCTGTTGCCTATGGATATCAGACGCATGCCGCCGGACATGTCTAATTAAATCACTGCAGTGATGGTGTACCTGCTCATATGTCTGGTTATGCATGCCTATGTCATTTACCCGGTGAACCAGGTCTTGCCACAGTGCAGTATGGTCATGCTGGTGCTGGCTGGCCATGAAAAAAAGCAGGTTATAGTGCTGCACCAGGCTGTTCAGAATTTCCTGCTCCTCTGCAGCTGAATACGATGGATTACGTTGATGAGCCATAACCCTGGAAGACAATTAAACTATACGTGTGAGCATGTCATGTGGCACACTTAACATTATGAAGTACAGATATCACTTATCTGCCATATATAGCATCTATCTGTCTATCAGAGGATACACACATTCAATACCACATATCAGTGCTCAGCCCACAACTGGCTGACAGTGCCTGCAACACTCCATATAACACACCAGTAGTCGGCACACTGTTTGGAATACAATGCACAACCTCGCCCCAGGGGTGTATATCAAGCTAATGCATGAAGAAATATGTCATCCAATGCAATGAATGTCATGTACATTTACAGTATTACCGGTAAACCACCCTAATCTTTGATGCCATACCCCTACCTAACATATGTGCATGGTTGTTAATATAACTGGCATACTGCTGTAACAGAGTATACATGTTGCTAGGTACACACACATACCCTGTAACACACATGTTATTGTGGGCATGGTACAGGCATCATTAAACACACATCAGACATACATACAACACACAGATGCATGCCGACACAGATGAGCATTACCTGTGTACCTTATAGTACTGTGTGTCCCTACTTACAGATACCTATGCCTGTGGTATGTAATCTGTGCAGACTACAGGAAACACATAAGACAGCGTTACCAGGGACTGTGAACATACACCATACTGTGCTGTTTAGGCCTCCAGCTTCAGGTAGTACAACAGTTCATATGTGAGCTGGAGTCACCAGTAGTACCACTTACTGAGCATACATGTATTGCTTCAGCCTACATTGGGACGCCACAGTCGTACACAAGGAACTACGTCACAACATATGCCATCCTACTATGTCTGCATCCCAATAGCTGACACATCTTTCTCCAGCCTCACACCTAGGACACAAACTACCATGACAGACACAACCTCACACTAAGCTATCACACCTTTACCAACCTTGCACACAGTCACTGTCACACTCATTTCACCTCACATAGCAGGTATTGCACTGAGTACATGTGTGTGTGCATTGTGTCATAGGTAGGTAATACACTATTGGCCCTAGGGCCTAGTGCAGCCTAGCCATATGCTACCCTGGCCTTTGACACACATGTAATGTGATTTCACTTGCTCCTGTCAACTGTATACACAAAGGTGTCTCCCAGGGCATATTACCTATCTCCTAAACAATCATCAGGGGTATGTATGACATCTGCTAATGAGGAGCCTTGTTTGTTCATGCTGGGTGGTTTAGTCCAGAGTATGGCATATTTGTGGATAGGAACCTGTACCTCCAGCATGTGCTGTTTAGTGAGGTGACAAGGATTAGGGCCCTAGGTCATGTAGCCCGGAGGGATTGTGAGGTGTTGTCATGGTGGTTGGCCGACTGCTATGGGTGTGACATACCTCTGTATGTCCGGCAGTGGTAACCTCTGGGTGGGCGGTATGCAACGCACTCTAGCTGTGGTTTGTGAGTCAGTCTGCATAGGCCATGTGTTTGAGGGCAGTATTACTCTTTGTTAGGTATGTCTGTGGCCTTTCCACTTGCTGTAGTTGTCATGTGAGGTACATACCACATGGGGCATTGTGATGAGTAGAGGTGAACACCGACCTATATTTCCCTAGATGACACACATTTTGTCATGACACGTACCACGTAAACAGATTACATTACTACTGTTGTCACTATGATTATCAAAAGGGAGCCTACTGTCCACCTGTGTCCCGTGTACCCTTCTGACACCATCAGTGTTAGGCAGGCTACCACCTATGTTGCAGTTACTGCATAAGGTGTTTTGGAATGGGGTATGGCACTGCGGTATCAACACTGGTGTTCAGTCAATGCCTTGGACAACAGGCACCTGTTGCAGTACATATGACCCCGTGTCTCCCTCACTCTCTCTCATATATATATATATATATATATATATATATATATATATATATATATATATATTTATACACATACATGCATATATACATATCTATCCATATCTATCCATATCTATCCATATCTATACATCTCTATACATATCCATACATATCCATACATATCCATACATATCTATATATATCTATATATATCTATATATATCTACATATATCCATATATATCCATATATATCTATACACACATATATATGTATATATACATGTATATATACACATACATGTAAACATCCATTGCTGTACATATAGCTGCACATATAGGCACATATACTGCCCACCTTTCATGGTGGGGATGTCAATTATGCAACAGTTGTGAGACATACGGTTATGTAATACTATTGCACAATGTTGTGCAGAATGTATTCTGCTGTCCTCAGGCCATATAGCTGTTGCAGGCCTCACTGCCTGTAGCTCAGTCCCACAGCGTTTAACACCACATGACATATACCGGCACTGCTTGCTTTTTGCAATGCCACACACTACAACCTACATACATATGTGCACATAGCAGCCTTCAACAACATACTTATGTCCAGCCTTCACTAACAATTGCAGTATGTCCCTTGCCCTATGCAAATGTGCATGTACATATAGATACGGACTGCTGCCACATATGGATGATTCACAGTATGTAGAGTACCTTTCAGACACATCTTTCAGATGTCACCAAATACATATCTGTTACATACCTTACCTTTGTATTCCTCACCTCCGTCTGTTGTAGGTGTTGCTTTTTTATTGTTTATTTATTTATTTTTATTTTTATTTTTTTTTTTTTGGTTTTGTTTCCCCTGTGTGTTGCTGTTTGTTTTCAGCGTCTGTCTCCTTCTGCTTGTTTGTGTCTGTCTGTCTCTGACAATCTCACTTGTGCTCTCTCTCTCCCAATTGTTGCAATGATATTATTGCATGTGTGGACAGCAGATACAGGCTGCTTTTCTAGGTATCTGCACATGTGCATGTGATGGCCTCTGCACCAATTGGTGCCCACCATTTAGGAATTGCATGCAGCCTGCTGTGTGGTAATTGCAGTTCTCACTGTGATTTCAGGACACTGCTATAAAATGATAGGTTAGGTAGGCGTAGCCCTTTCAGTTTTGCAAGGTGGGGACCATGTATGTTTGCTGTGGACACTGTTGTCTCAGTCAGAAGGTTGGTATATGTCTCATATCTGAAGCTGGGTTGTAGCCAGTGAAATGCATGCTGTACTGAAACCTGACTGTTGCTCTTCTCAGTGTGTAGGTTTACTCACACCTCCTAAAGCTAACACTGGATACATGGGAGTATGTACTTTTTTTTCGAATTAGAGAATTAACTGGCATACAACAGTAGTTATTGCAATATATTCCTATGGCTTTCCTATTTTCCCTGTACATTCACTCATTGTAATGCATGTTATATTTCTTTCAGCACCAAGTTGCTGTATATCTGCTGTGGTGTAGTGGTACTTCATGCAGACTGGTGAGTCCAAGCTCCCGGGTTTGAGACTGACAAGGTTTTTTATTTTACTGCTGAGCAGTACAAGGGCCTTGTCATACAGAGTGACTAAGGCACTTTTAAACAGTTGTAAGCAGGTTTGCGTGGGTTTGCACAATGCTTAGTGATGCTAAGCTAAGCTTAGCTTAGCTTATTTTATTTTAGCAATACTAAGCCAAGCTTGGCTTAGCTTATCATATCTTAGCAATGCTAAGCTAAGCGCACACATGCGCACACTGGTGCAAACCCGCTTACAACTGTTTACAAGTGCTCACTCCCGCTAACCCCTGCACTCATTTCTTTGACAGAAAAGTAAATGGGGAGATAGGAATGTGGTGATAAAGGGTGCACAAAGAGGGGAAGACAGTAGGGAAACCAGCTCGGGATGTACAGGATGGGTGTGGAGAGGGTCCATAGCTGCCCATTTCTTTACCAGCAACAGCTGTGCATATGCAATACATTAGGAGAGATATTTGAATCCTTCCACCCCTGAGAGAGGGGTGAGGACAACTAAGTGTGTTGTACTACCAATTATGAATATCAGGCACATGATCTGTTTGTGAACTGCTACACTGTCATTAGTACGTTACTCACTTCTGAACAGTTTGTGGTTTGTTTGTGTTGACATTAGCACAGTCTGCTCAGGACAACTGGACATATTTCACTACTGTGTATGCCTACCTACACCCTTGGTTGTGCCTGACTACACGGGTATATAGTACCTTTGGGTAGGGGTGCAGAAGTGCAAAGTGCATTATTTATTATCGTGTGATGTTTATCTTACTGAACATGTAGAGTTGCTGTGTACCTGTAAGTCTATAAAGGCTAGTAGTCTGTCTGAGTAGCTCCCACCTGTGGACATATCCAGATGGTAGACAGAGGTCATCCTAGTATTCTTTGACTGTGCACCAGAGCAGTCTTTTCAGCACCTGAACAATGGCATTGTCACAGGTGGTTGCTAGCAGTACATGGCTACATCCTTTGATATTTCAGTGTTGTATTTCTACATAAGGGCATGCTTGTGGGATTCATTCTACAGCTATTTGCAGAGTGTGTAACAACAGACAAGCTGATATGCCTGTGTGTTTCTGACTCTTCCAGGCCTCAGATACTCTCATGTATATATTTGAAAAGCCTCATGGAAAGGTACATATAACTGGGATACACCTGTGATATATTTCAGACATTTTTCAGTTCAGACTTTGGGGGATTCAGAGCATATGTATTACTACATTTTTTCTGATGTGCAAGCAGTGTCTACTCTCAATTATTGACATTTGTCATTAAGTGAGATTCCCCACCTTTCTGCCTACTGTTAGTACATTTCACAGGGAGTCAGAGGGGCACAGCTAACATTTGTTTACAAATCAGGGTCATCACTGTAGAGCAGTCACTGTTGGGAGGTCTGGCCTGTGACCTATCCAAATATGCCAGTGTTTATCCTGCTCAGATACTGTGTGGGGTATGTAAGGTGCTACTGTAACATTATTCCCTACTAGCATGGCTGATTCTCTTTTCACAGTCATGTCATGCAATTCGACAACACCTGCTGGTTAAGGCCCACAGAACAAGATTTGTGTTATGCCATTCCTATTTTCCCTTTACATTCACTCATGGTAATGCATGATATATTGCTTTCAGCACTAAGTTATTGTATATCTGTTGTGGTATAGTGGTACTACATGCAGACTGGTGAGTCCAAGGTCCTGGGTTCGAGACTGACAAGGGTATTTTATTTTGCTGCTGAGCAGTACAAGGGCCTTGCCATACAGAGTGACTAAGGCACTTTTAAGCAGTTGTAAGCGGGTTTGCGTGGGTTTGCATGGTGCTTAGCAATGCTTAGCTAAGTGCACACAAGCTCACACTCGCGCACCCCCGCTAACTACTGCTTAAAAGTGCTTACTCCCGCTAACCCCCGTGCTAATTTCTTTTGAAGTAAAGAAAATGGGGAGATAGGAAAGTGGTGAAAAGTGGGCACAAAGAGGGAAAGACAATAGGGAAACCAGCTCGGGATGAGCAGGATGGGTGTAGGGAAGGTCCATAGCTGCCCATTTCTTTACCAGTAACAGCTGTGCATATGTTTGAAATTTGATGTGAAATTTGAAACCTTCCACCCCTGAGAGAGGGGTGAGGACAACAAAATATGTTGTACTGCCAATTAGAATTATCAGTTTACATGTCCAGCAGACATGTGTGCGAATTGGGCAGCTATGTATGGGGCGTAATTTTTTTGTGGGAACAGATTGCCCTTTTTTATTTTTTTTTTCAGGTGAGAGTGGAATGTGAGGTAGAGGAAGTAGGTATATTTGGGGAGGTAGGTTGGGGAGGTAAACAGACAAGACAGACAAGACTAACAAGACACATACAGGGGCAGAGTTTGACACATGGGGTGGGTGAACACAATTGACGGGGAAGCATGTTTGGAAATCGCAAGTCCATGAGCCCACAGATGGTAACAGTGGAACTGAGATCCCCACCCATGGGCAGTCACCACTGCACCTTCACAGCCCCGAGGGTGGCTGTGCTGAGGGCTGTGTAGGATGGGCAGGCTCACCCTTAGAGATGCACCACTCTCAACTCGAGCTGGCATAGGGGATCAGCGACTGAACGCTGGATCTCCCTACGCACCACAGCCCAGACCCTAGCAAGGGTGACAGGTGGCCCTCCTCCTCCCACGCTTGCACGGGGGAATGAGCCCCATCCCCTGCAGCGCTTCCACTCAAAGATGGCACAGGACCAATGGAGGAGGGGAGCCCGGGCTGGGCAGCTGGTGCCAGGTGCACTCACCAACTGAGGAGGGACAGGTGAGTCCGCTGGGACCGGCCTTCCCATACGTTCTGTGATTAGGTGTGTTTAATTGCAACATAAACAACAACATTCCAGATTAGTTGTAACAGCATGCAGTAATATTCCCTTTAACCCAACACACCAAGGTTCCAACAGTTGAACAGCAAGCATAACACATGCATATATTGAACAACAGTGGATATTCCAACAGCTTGCAGGGATGTTTGGTAGCAACAGGCCACCATGAACGTGGTGTTTGAACAGGGCACATGCATCAACATCAATGCAAATATTTATAAAACAATAGGACATATGTCCCAACAAATATTTAAGGTTACACATACCCACTTGAGGTGTGGAATTGCATGGTTTATGCACATACGGTAGGGTGTAGAAAAAACCTCAGTTACCATCTTATAATGACCTTTTAGTCTACACTACATTCCCAGTGACTGCAAGTGTATATCCCCTACCTGTATTATTACACTTGCCACCATACATTAGGTTGTGTCATGGGTTTGGCTAGTTCAATATATGCCTGACCTATATCTGACATACTAACTGTCCAGGATGCAGATGTTACTGCTACATATTTCTTGTTTGCATTTATATTTCTTTATCTACATATCTGGGATGTTTTTACATGACATTTTCACTTCAATTTGTACAGAAACCTGCATTTCTTGACACACACTCACATTTCTGGTGAATAATTACATGCTACATGTGTGCCAGGTTTACTTATTCATGCCAGCCAGTAACTGACTGTTGTGGACTGTATATATGTTTCACAGCTACTAGCACTTCCTTCACCCATTTTATATGGGACTGCGTAACTCTGGGTTGCCAGCACATTTTCAAACAATACTGTACAACAACATTTCAGACTCTGTGACACAGACACACTCTGGGTTTTAGACCTTTATTAATGACATTGCACACTTTTCCACTCCTTTATTTGTTTTAACGATGTTTATGGCAGACATGTTCAAGACATATTATACCTTTATTAATAGGTTAGAACAATCTTTTTTCAGGCTCACTCACTTATGTTATATGACAGTGCCTGCAGAGATATTATTCCAGACATATGTTACCTTTCTTAATGGGTTACTACACTCTTTTTCTGCCTCTCTGACATTTCTATCTAGCAGTACATGCAGAGGACTTATTCAGGCAATTCTATGGCTGTTTTATTGGACTAAAACACTTTCTTTCATGCTCTCTCCCATATTTTATATAACAATACATGCAGAATAATCACTAACCTGCCTGGTGGCGCAGCCTTAGCAGCCTATCAGCATAGGCTTGCTGATTCGTAGCACGGTCACCTGCAGCTGTAAAGTAAATGAAGGGATATCAAGACATACCTATCCGTTATACATACTCCATTATCAATTCTTACATACTGCATTCCATGGCTACATACTCAGTTGTGGGGCATTCTGCATCCCATGGGCCTCCTGTATCCACTGGTTCAGGCGGTCCTGGTTTCGTCTCTTCAGGTCTGCATGGTGGTGAGGGACCTGCTCACCAGTCCGAGGAATGCCTGTGGCACTGGTGAGGTCACGAGCTAACTGGTTCCAAGCCTCTGCCTTGTACTCTGTCCCTTGGAACTGGCCCTGCAGGAGTCTTGACTCATGACAGTGGACAAGGAACCAAACCATGTATTTGGACTCCTCGATGCCCCAACATTGCACTCAGAAGCGTGAACCCTCTCCTGCACCTTCCATTTTGACTGCAGATGTGAGCTACAATCAGTTATGGTGAGTATTCCCGCCTATGGGGCTTAAATATGCCGCATTTCCCGCACTTTTTTGTGATTGGCTGTTTTGTAAAATTCTTGGCTGACTGCAGACCTGCTTAGTAATGGTTAAACTACCATTCGTAAGTATATGAATGTTAATAGTGGCTGCTTTCCCTATGTTGTCATGGCTTATTGGCTCTGTACTTTGATTATGATGCACAGGGTCCTGGGTTCGAACCTTGTCATTCTTTTATTTTAATATTGTCTAGACAGGCTAGGGGGTGTGGCTGCGTTTAAGCAACTTAGCTCTACGTTGCTCCACTGTGCCCTATGGTGCCCTGGTTGACGCGGCGCGCACGTCCGTGCAAACACATTGCGCTGGGTAAAGCGCTTTTAACCTTTGGGCAACTCTATTGCGCTGGGTAAAATGCTATTAAATGATGGGCAACTCTGTTTAGCTGGGTAAAGCACTATTAAAGTATGGACAACTCTGTTTAGCTGGGTAAAGCACTATTACACTATGGGCACCTCTGTTTTAGCTAGGTAACGCGCTATTAAACTATGGGCACCTGTGTTTAGCTGTGTAAAGCATTGCTTAACAGCAGGCTATTATATATCTGGGTCCTTTAAAAATATTTATTTTGTTCACTGATACATTGGCCATGTCACTGCTTTTAATAAAATTTTAATCATATATGTCTGGAATTATTTCAAATACTGATTTAAAACATAAATAAGAAGGGAAGTGGTGGGACTCAACCCGTGAATGCCTTCTCTTTGTGCATATGCTTTACCATTATGCTATTGCAACTTGGTGTAATTTGCATAAACATTCTTTCTTATGCTCTTCCATGTCTGAATTGCTAACTCTAACAAAGCAATGGGCACACCCACACACATACGTGCAAATACGGGCAGCTATATTGTGGATTTAAAAAATATATATAATTATTTACTTTATATAAGTGTTATTGGGGTTTACAGTGTCAGGGAGTGTGGTGTTGGGTGCAAGTACATTTGAGCAAACTCACTCTTGTGTGTTGACATTATGCTTTTTAAAACCTTGCAGGGGCGTGCACATTTAGACTGCTCGGCAGTCGGATACGCCCCCTGCTTTCCTAATCAGTCTGTGTAAGAGTTACGGTTGAGTCAGCATGCCCTCATGAATATTCATGTACACTGACGTCAAACCGTTCAACTGCAGCCTATGAGTAAGACTTATTAAGTCTTACATGGAGGATTAGTGAATCCGAGGGACTATGTTTCTTGTTTCGTTTTTCATTTTTTATGCCTTGGAGCTTTTCTCTGCCTCTGCTGAAAATGGACATATATCCAGTCAGACTTTCCCGGTCAACAAATGTAAAATAAAATAAATAAATAAATAAACCCTACCATTGAAAGATTGAAAGTACACATATAATCAAAATTGTTTACATGCATATTGAAAATACTATTCAAAACATCAGTTATGTCTTTGAACCTGGAAGATAAAATGTTAAAAAGAGGTTTCAAGTATTTTTTTTTCCAAAAAAAGCAGAGCAAAGTTCTGTTAATAAGTAATTCCCGAAAACAATTTGGGTGGGTTTCTCATATAGGTGAAATATTTTTGTGATTTTTTTTTTCTTTTTTTTTTTTTAGTAAGAAACAATAATTTGTGGTGATGGATCATCCACAGTAGGTGGATTGGACACTAAATTGGCCATATGTGATAGTGTGTGCATGAGTGAGTGATGTGAATGAACTACCACAGCAGGGCTAGCCACCCTGCGGTGTAAACCTTGGCTAAAGACGACTGTCACTGTGGAAGTAACACCCTGATCCCGTGTGCAAAATGGGAAAATGGGTTGAGGATGGATGGATGGATCATCCACTGTGACTTGTTGTTTCAGTGTTTGGCTGACAACGTCCTCACTTACAGAAGTGTCATATAAACTCATTATGCTGTTTCTTAAACAATGTTGTGGGATCTGCATGTAAATACAAATAGTATGTGTGGTTAAATAAATGGGTATGAGCTTCATTATTATAATACCCATGTAACAGAAAATTATAGCACCCCCTTCATCAGCGTTGGTAACAACCAGATTATTTCTGGAAGTTATGATCAATAATACCTCATGTTCCTTTGCAATTACATTAAAACTATTATTCATGAAAGTACTATGTTGCTTATTATTTAATTCGTGTAAAACAGATTGCTCAAGTACTTTTTCCACTGAATGATAAGTAGAAATAAAAGCTGATTTTTTGAAATTTAGATTAATCAGTTGTATCAGATATCCTGGTGCTTGGCACTGGATGTAATGAAACCAATCAATTAAACTGAATTATCTGCTAAAGTTTCTGATATCAATAACAGTAAGCATATAAGATAAAAATTATGCTCATTAAAATGATAGCCTTTACTTCATAATGGGTCACATTCCTTAAAGAATGACTGTTAATTAAATAATTCACAAAAGAGTCACTTATTTCAACATTTCCTGAAACATATTTAACATTTTTGCTTTTATTTCAATGCTTTCTACCCCCTGCCCTATCTAATTTTAAAAAGGGGAACTTCCTCTTTCAAAACATTAATACTCTTATTTAATAGAAATGAATCTACTGAATCAATTTCACTGTCCGTATTTGAGGACTATTCTATCATAGATTCAATATTTTTTAAATTGAACTATTTGTTTGTTCTTTTATTTGATTATAACCATTATTTCACCAAAGAGGCTGTCTGTTTTCTCCTAGAAAACAAAGTCACTTTTAGCCCTTACATCCATTTAACCATTTTTTTCCTGAATTGAAGCTCCTTGTCAAGATCCAGCATGTTTTCCTCTTGATTATCATACAAATCAGGATAAATAGTATCTCTAAAAAAAGTTGTGTTTGGTTTAATGCAGCTGAAAATGTAACATGACACTAATAACAAGCTTTTTCTTTCACTTTCATGTATTTGACTCAAGTTTACATTATTCAGTCTTAACTAAGCATGTCATCCTAAAGTGAGTTGTAATTGTATTACTTGCTTTTCTCCTTGCTCACTTAGAATTCTAGAGTTGGTGTGTTCAGTCCCATGGTTTACATATCATTAAATTTTGGAACTGTTTTGTGGATCTTTATTTTGCAGAATGAATGCAATCAACCCAATTTTAATTGACATGTCTCCTGGTTAGAGCACTGAAATTCAGGGCATAACACATTTCAACTTGGTTTCAAAGCAAATGAAGAAATATAATACTTGTGGATTTCAATGCTTCATCCATAGTCTAGAGCAGATTAATATTCAAATTGCATTTTTTTAATAAACTAAGCAATTTTGATAATGGAACTAAGACAATTCTAAAAAAATTCCAAAACAGTAGTTTTCAGTTTGAGATCAGTAACTTATGACCTTTTCCTGAAATCTATCATAGCAAATGTTAACATCTTAGAGGACATCATGACTGTAACAGTAGTGTGAGTAGTGACGGGTATTTCTTTGATAAATACAATAAAACTGAGTAATTCTTTATACCTCTGTGTTCTTATGTCAACATGCATTGAATCACTGTGTTTTTTGGTAGTTTGTCTCTCATCATTCTCATCCTTGTTACCCTTTGATGGAACCTGAACTCTTTGTTTGATATTTATTTATTTAACATTTGTTGACTGGGAAAGTCCATCTAGGACAGAGCCTAGTTTCAGTGGAAGCCCAGGGAGAAACACTCCAGATGTCAATCTTTGGAATGTGAGAGGAAACCCAAACAAATGCAGGAAAAACATGCAGACTCCCCACAGAAGGCACCCCAGCCGAGAACCTAACCGGAAAGCCTCTTGCTGTGAGGATACAGCGTTAACTGCTGGACCACTGCACCACCATGTTAATATATCCTGCTGATGATGAAAATTCTCAGATATTCTTTGTTTTAAGATAGATTATTCTCCAGAAGTAAATGTGGATCCTTGTGAAAGGAAAGATTTCACATAAAAACTGCCATTTGTCCATTAAAAAAAAACAAAAAACAATGAGATGTCAGGATGCAGAGAAAACTGAAATACCTATTGTCTCTCATCACCAAATAATTCTGCACTGAGAAGGAAATACTGCTACACAGAATGAAAAACAGCACAGTTTCCTCCAGGGGTCAACTCTGCCGCTATGTTCACCTGAAAGAGTTCAGAACCTTCTCACTGATCACCCATTTCCTTTAATATTCTCTGGTCAAGGATTAGCTATCTTTCCATGTTTTTTTTATCTGTCAGGTGTGGGCAAGTAAGTCAGTGACAGGAGTTCAGCATAATACCCTGATCTTTTGCTCTCATGTCATAAAACAGACACATTGTCATCTTCAACTACTGCTAGAGATAGTAGGTAGGCTTTTATAATGAAAACAATCTTCATCCTAGAAAAGGCACCTTATGCAGAGAAGAATTAGTGCATATTAAATACTGCTAATGACCTACTTAGGCTGTGACTGTTTTCAATAATATTGCACATATTCCAGGTGGTATTAATTGCGTGCTATCAGCCTCATCCATTCGGACATAGAAGCATATTTACAATTTTTAAGGTTTAGCATCATAATGTTTGCACCTATCTTATCAGACTTCAAGGCTTCTAACTGTCCTGTCCACTTCAAGGCTTCTGTCAATTTAGAGTATGTTGCACTGATTATTGGTCAGTGCAGCATTAGTCAAAGTCCTACTTCCCCCTCTAGGAAACTCTTGCACCCCTGTTTCTAGTCATAACAGCAGAATGTGCCTACTGCAAAATTATGCTGACAGTGACAGACATCCAGCAACTTAGTCATTTGGCTGAAAGTGCTAATTATTAATTATTGATTTAGTATCACTAGATAATACAGATGCTGCCTTTTCTTTAATGTTTAGATGTACCTCATTATTTTAGTGGCTATTCTATTTATGCATTTGTTTGTTTATCTGGTGTTTTTTTTTGTGTGTGTTTGCTTAACTGAAGATATAGTACATGTTGATATCTCAAACAAAACTCTCCGAAGTAATGCCCAACACTGTGTAACAATGTCAGATAGTATATGAATAAAGGCAGGATTAATGTACTTCAGAAAGTAGAGATAAAGACATTTTTGATTTGAAAACTGATTGCAGTTTTGGAAATGATTTGTAATAGGTGTATTTCCTCTTTTAGTCTTGTATTGCCTAATTAGAATGTATTTTTATTTTGCTGTTGATTCAAGTAATCAGTTTAATTTCTGCAGCTGACATGTTTACTGCTTTATTATATGGTACTCGTTTAAACCTACTTAGTTCTGTATTTAGGGCACACGGTAAACATTATTCTAGTAAATATATAATCAGTGATATCACTTCATAATATAAGCTGAAAGCCACACAATTATAAAAAGAGGTTTATGTTCCTATACATTGCTTCTAACTTGTTACATAAATCTTCTAGAAAATTTAAAGTATCCATTATAAGCACCTCTGTATTTACAATCAGATTTTAATAATATATTGTTCTGTACTGAAAAGCACTGTGCATTAAAACATGTGATATTGGTATCATTTATCATGTAAATCCTAATTCTAGATTGCTTATGGAAATGTATTCCCATTTGTGGAATCAGATATCGACAAATACAATTGTGTCCACACTGGGCATGAAATATGTTTTGTATAAGAGTTTTGTGAAATTTAAATTCTCATAGGCCTGCCATCGGTTAAGATTCACATAAAAACAGACTACTACATTTTCTAACACTGCTTACAGATCTCTTGAGAATGAGCAGATGCAGCCCACAGAATCCATGAATTTTATGTTGCAAGCTAAATAAATTCTGATATAGCTGGGCCTTGGAAAAGACAGACATTTACAACTATTTATACACACTGTCACTGAAAAATTTCATTCTAAGTAAGCAGTGCCTTTCAACAATATAATACGTGCCCATTTTATAATATCCGTTTGCTTCATAAATATTGTTTAACCTTACATTCTTTCAGCAAGCTTAATTCTCAAGAGATTTTTTTTTCTAAATCAACATTGATTTGATGTGAAAGTAAAAGTCAGAACTGTGATATTTCCTATTAAAACATAAGGCAGTGATTGTCCAGTACAGAAAAGATTCAAAGGGCAGGCAGCAGAGTGCCAATTATAGACATGTCTCAGCATTACTCCATCGGAGTTAGGGCAGCAAGCACTGCCAGGAAATGAAACAGTTCTGCTTGACTTTATTTCAGTTTGCTCTGCAGGAAGAATAGCTGATAAATGTGACTCATTTAAGAAAGCAACTCTTTTTTTTATTATCCAGTGGGAATTTTGATGGAAAGCAGAACTTCAGCCTGAAGTAGTTTGAAACATTAGCGTCCACCTGCAAGGTGACATCATAAGATGATGTACATAAATCTGTCCCATCATCAAAGATAGGGAAGATACAGCCTGTATACAGATTTTAACATCTAAGCTTTTTAAAGGATAATCTGAATCACATTATTTTAATGAAACATTTTTTGCTTTAAACCTATATCATCTTAAATTTACTCCAGCTGTATTGTAAATAAAAGGAAAACTCCACCTTAGAACTAAAAAAAATCTATTTTATTCACTCTGTCTCTGTTTTCTAAGTTAATTTAACATCTGAACATCACTTTGACTGCTTCTTGCAGAATTGTAATATGTTTCCTGCAATATGGCTTGACATATCAACATGCTCTTATTTTTCTTCAAGCCTTTCTCTTTCCCATAATCCATTTCAAGTCTGCTTTATATGAGTCATGTTAGACTTAAGGAAGTAGTGGTGTATTCCCATTCCATTGACATATAATGGGATTAGTGTCAGTCACTGTCATCTTATACAGTGTCAGTAACAGGACTGATTCTTTTTTTTTCCTTGAATGGCCATTATTTGTGTGTCTCAGGGCTTGTTTTATAGTATATACAGCTGCAGCCAAAACAGTTGTTAAATTTCAGGCCTTTGGTCTAAGTATCTTTTTGTAGTTCAGGATGAATTGACAGCCCCTCACCCTTCTTCTTTTGGCTTTTCCCAGTTAGGGGTCACCACAGTGGATCACCTGTCCACTCATGATTGGCAGTGGAGTTTTCACAGTGTCAAGTTGCCAGCCTGGCACCCAACCTTCCATTGAAGGCACACACACACACATGCCTAGGGCCAATTTAGAGTATCCAATCCACCTACAGCATGTCTTTGGGATGTGGGAGGAAACCCACATGACCACGGGGAGGACATGCAGACTCTGCACAGAAGGCACCCCAGCCGAGGATCAAACCAGAGAACCTCTTGCTGTGAGGTGGCAATGCTGACCACTGCACAACCACGGGCACCCCACAGCCCATCACCCTATACTTTGGTAAATGTGCTGATACTTCACAAGAATTACAAGAAAAATATTTTCTGACTTTTCTCTAAATGTCACAGACATCTTTGATACTACATTCAAGTCATCTTAAAAAGTAAATTAGTATAAACAACAAACATTTAAAGTTTAAGGCTTAGCATTTCAATATTGTGATGTTGCTTATGTAAATTTGTCAAAAGAGGTAAGAACTGCATTTAAACCATTGCCTGATCTAGTTGCTCTGTTTTGCTATGAAAGGCATGGCTACAGTGTAAGCAGCTGTGAATCAGTGTAAATTCTCTTCCTTTCTGTATTCAAGACAATAAAAAACAGTTTCATGCTTCTCTGTCTTGTTTAGAGCAGCAGCCTGAGCTCTTGACTACAAATTTCTCTGTATCCATGGTATGTTATGATGCAGATGTAGACAAATTCCTATGCAACTTATGTGAGAAGTTAAGCTTAAAAAAATTGGGTGGTCTTTTTCTTTTTTTAAGTGAGGAAATGAAAGTTTTATAAAGTGCAATCAGGTTTCAGGTTCCTATATAGTACTGGAACCATATTGTAGGCAAAAAAACAACCTAAGAGTTGGAGAAAGTGGAGTTTTCCTTTAATCTTTTTAGTCAGTTTATACTTCATTATTGCCTACAGTGCATGTTGAGAATATAGATTATATTTATGGTGTTACGTTAGGTTTTAAAATACATGCAAATATTCTCTAGTAACCCACAGTTGCTGCTTTTGACAGCATATTTGCTGCAGTTTTGAGCCTTATTATATTATAAAATGGAGTAACTATAAAACTTTTAGTAGAATAAGAAATATTTAAAAGTAGCTTTGTTCTAGCACCTAGGAGCTGCTCATTTTATGGTCCCTTGGCTTTATGTGAGAAATATATCTGTTCCTTCCCGAGGTTTGTCCAGTAGATTAAATGGCTCTGATAAAAAGTCATGCAGCTGAATTATGCAATGGAAACTTTCTGATATCAAAGAGAACATTATAGTAGTCAAGCAGTTTATGTTATCTCACTTTAACCACACACACACACACACACACACACACACACACACACACACACACACACACACACACACGCACACGCACACGCACACGCACACACACACACACACACACACACACACACACACACACACACAAACACACGTGTATGCAAACATGCACTTGTTTATTGCTAACTAGACTTTTACAGTGAGACATTAATAGATGTATGCTCAGATGTTAGTATATTCCATCCTTTGGTTTACAGTATTCATTAATTACTTTGTTTTCTTATTTTAATTTTATATGGGAAAAACAGTTGTGCCCATGTTTTTGTTATATTTTAGGCTCAGTTCCATAGCCTGAATTCCTTTGCTTTCAAGTGTCAAAGATTTTAATAGCTATGAGTCAGCATAGCTGTGGAGATGTTGGGGTTCCATCCACAGCTAACAAAGCTGTGGCACTAAATGTCGGTGATACTGAGTACTCTGCAATCACTATTGCCAACATTGGCACTATGCCCACTGACTACTGACATCAGGCATGCCCTGTTCCAAGGTGGAAGAGCCTTTGATATTATCACCTCTGAAAGCAGACAGAACTCTCATGACAACATTCTTAATATTTTCTAACCCCACACCCTATGATGAACCAACAGAATGGATAATATCTATGCAATTAATATAAAGAAACATAAGATGCAACACATGCTTTCATGACTACATTCCAGATGTGGCTGTAGAGGAAATGTAGTGATATGGTTTATCCCTGGGGTTGCAGCGCAGGCTTGCCTGTAAACTGGTGCCTGACACGATATACTAGTAACATGGTTCATCACTACCAAAGCACAGGATAGTGCATCCATTTTAGCTCCCACATGTAGGCATCTGACAATTATTGTCATTCTTTTGATCTCCACAGGCAACGACAAAAGGAACTCCTGTGTGGAAGATAGGGTGATCTACGAAGGCATGTCCTTAAACATAGCCATCCTCACTTGTGCAATGGATTGAACCTTCTGGAATGCATGCATTATCATATCACTGACCCTCTGATGGAACAGATGGCCTGTCATGTTGCGGCCAATAACTGCATTCACATCTACCACCGGTTTGCTTAACACACACACACACACACACACACACACACACACACACACACACACACACACACACACACACACACACACACATTCTGAGAAACCCCAGTCAGTTTCATCTGTGCCTAGTATCTACCATCTGTGTTCACAAAGGACCTGTAGTAGCACCTATTCTCTACCTGGGATAACTTTTCTAGGTGCTTCCTCTCTTTAGGCATCATGTATGACCCTGCAAATATGAACATATATCTAGTGTCAATGAGCAGATTTAGCCTGTCATACATGTATCAATAGCTGCAGTGGTCATAAATCCATATGGTGGCTGTGCCACCTAAGGTGCTATATCTATTATAACCCAATATCCCAGGATGGGTGGCATAGCATTCCTAAAGGAATGGGGGCAGACTATTTTATGATATGCACTTGTCAGCATTCTATGCTTACCTGTATCAAATACAGTACAGACATGACATGTTCCATATATTCCCCCCAGCCAATATCAAGTATCCAGTTTGTCATTCCCATCCCATCCTGTCTACTATGTAAAGTATGAAACCAATAGCTATAGATGTGCATTGTGGGACAGTCCCCTCTGTCTGAGTCACATACCAGTGGTTAGAGTGCACTTCACACAGCTGCACAGCTAATATATTGGTGGGTTACAACTTTCTTAACCTAAACCCTGCCCTTGGTGTCTCATCATTGCAACCATTCCAGTGCTGCTCACACCACATTCAGCAAATGCCTATGGAACCCTCCCAAAAAAGTATATATAGTTGTCCAGTCAATCTTCCCAACTGCCTATGGCTTGTGTATACTTACCCATTCAAATGTGCCACAGTCCTGTAATCTACAAAGCACTATAGGTGTTCTTTGTATAGCTCAATCACAGCCCTTCCTCTGACACCCACTCCCAGTTAGCAAGTAGCTGTGGAGCAACCCCCCCCCACACACACACACACACACACACAACATCAAAACAGAGCTGCTGGTGTCCAGTCATTCTCCACAGGTGCCACTGAATTGTGTACCCTTTGCATAACTGCTGTAGACTGATATGTTACTCTGTAAGCTGTTAGCAATATCCAGATAATATGTTCCTCTCACTTGTCATTAAAACTAGGCAGCAACATGAGCACATCAGAGGCTGCAGCTATTTTTATCATGCAGTTTTGAGCCTCATAGCATGGCAATTATGCTAATGAGGCAATTTATGGCAAATGTCTCCAAACTACAATATTAAAGCACTACATACTAGCATAATGATGCTCATACTTCCCTGTGCACACACATTGATGACTACAAAGCAGTATGCACATGCGTGGGCAGATCTGTGACCTCTGAGGGGCTGTCAGTTTTTTAATTGGTATCATGGCTCATAGGGGAGCTGTGTTGCAAACACGGATACCAATGTGGACTATAAGAAGCCCAGACCTTCAGGCCAATATGTTCCCCAATCACTGTGGCATAATGGTAGGTTGCCAGTGACTATATGGTGGCACTGGCCAGTGACTATATGGTGGCACTGGTCTCTATAAGCCTTTCTTGTTGCCCTTTAATTCACATCCTGTGAGACCTGCAACATACAAATTGACATAAATCTGCTACCATTTTCCTCTAAGTAGTAACATGGAAAAGACCATGGGATGCAAAGGCACTGAGTGTAGGAGAGTCCACACATGGTACAGGAGGAAAAATAAATCACTCTGTACCCCCCACCCCCTTTAGTGACCATTGGGTGAAACAGCTAGAAGACTCCTATGAGATCCTCCAATACAAAATGGATACTTGACACAGCCATGCCAGGGAGTGAATGATGCCACTGATTTCGCCACCTCTGGAAAACAGTACTAACAGCAATACATGCTGACCAAAAAAGGCCAGAAAGTGAACCAGAATTTTACAGTAAATAAGGTGTTCACTTATACTTAAGTATGCATAGTTGTTCAGCTATTTCCAGGACTTGTGTATCACATTTATGTTTCTTTTCATTTTCACTTTTTCAGCAACTTTTGAAATAGAGGACAATAGGCCAATTTGCCAGAGGTGCCAAGCAAGACCATCCACATATTGGGGTGTGTATATGGTTCTGATGTTATAGATGGATATTTATTTATTTATTTATTCATTTATGTTATTGCATTTAATTACTAGGAAAGTCTGACTGAGCAATAAAAACTCTTTTCAGAGGAGGCCTGGGAGAAAAATATCCACGTGACATAAATATAAACACATAAAGTGCATACAGTACACAGAGTTAGCAAATATTTTCTGCTAAGATAAAAGGGAGTAAAATAAAAGAAAATCCACATTTACATACAATATACAGGGATGCATTCACATTGCAATCTACAGTATAGAGTTGCATTCTCATTATATTATATCACAACTGTGGTGCGTATGTATGCGCAGACTTCAGATAGAATCAAGAAAGCAGAAGAATATAATTATATAACCTATATACAGGATAGTGTTTGTGTTGCAATATGCAGAGTTATGTCTCATTACAGAAATTAACAGTGGTGGATATCTGTGTGCAGTTCTCACTTTTAGATTCACAAAGTCAGATGTGGAGAATACTGTGTAATAATGTAGTAAGGAATGTTGATAATTGTAATAATATATTTGTGTCAGCAAGAACTAGCTTTTCAGTTGTTCTGAGTGGGAAACAGTGGGCAAGAGATTTTGGTGAACAGGAAAAAAAACAGAAGAATTTATGTGAGCTGTTACCTGTAGTAATGATTTGTATAGTGGGTTCCTATCTGCAGAAATGAGTGTGCACATCCAGGAGTCTGTTACATATATTTTAGGTGTGGTTTAAAGAATTTCATATTGGCCATTTGTCTGAGGGAGAGGGATGGAGTTTAGTTACTGGTAGCTGGTGTCTGTGGTGCACAGCATTCTAATAGTGGAGTAGTACATGATTATCCATTTAGAGATTGACCATGTTCTTATAGGTTCATAAGTGTTTGCTTGGCTAATAACCAGAACGGCATTGTTAAGCCTACCCATACATCCCAAATCTCTGACAAGTTCTGGTACCCTTGATAAGTGTAAGCAGAGGCTTGGGAGATGAAACATTTACAGGCAGGAGCCTGAGAGATGAACCAATGACAGGTTGCCATTGCCCATTTGAAACATAGGTGCCAAGACAGGGATGAATTTCCTATTCTCCATCCAGCTGTCCAAGTTATACTTGAATTCGGTTAGGGAGGAACTCTGCTTCACATGGATGGGAAGCCTGTTCCAGAAATGGGTAGTCTCTGGATACATACCTGTCTCTCCAGCAGGTCGTATTTATATCACAGGGAAGGCTTAAGTCCTTAGTATGGGTAATGCTGGTGCTGTTTGCTTTGCTGATATGCAGGAGGTCCTTCAGTGTGGGGTCTGACAATGCCCAGTATGCCAGGCATATATTTCCTCTCAACAACCTATAGGAGACAGAACACAGGGATAGAGCCTTGAGGGGGTCTGTATAGGGAATTTTACTTACACTCTGTATTATTTTAGTGAGGAACCTCTGTAAACATTCCATTTGTTGGATATGCCTTGTTAGGTACATACCAAAATGGGGATTGTACTTAATGATAGGTCTGATGAGTGCCGAATACAGTGGAATAATGACTTTCTTGGACCTAGCTGTTATACCTTTCTGTATTAGTTGCACAACATAGAATAATTTCCTCACTACTGTGGATATGTGGTGGTCAAAGGCTAGATTACTATGTGTGTCTCCAAGTCCCTGACTACTGGGTCAACTCTAATGGGTGTGTTGTCAATATGATAGTTACCAGGGACTGATGACGTTCCCAAAAAATACTATTATGCATTTCCTGGCAATTAGTTTTAGTCCATGGTTCAGGCATCATTTGTTTACCTGTGTTAGCCCTACCTGGAGAACATCTGTGTCGGTGTGGGATTCAATGACAGCTCGTAATTTGCAATCATCTGCAAACTTAGTCAGCCAGAGACCATTGACAATGGCCTTGACTTCAAAGAAGTAAATGGCTAAATGGAGTAGTACAAGGACTGATCCCTGAGGGACTCCATTTGTGACTGGCCTCTTTGTAGAGGTGGACTCCACAGTTTTAACTTCCTGGGTCCTGTCTGTGAGCCAGTTGGCTATCCACTGGGTGACATGTAGTTTTGTACCTAAACTCCTGAGTTTGTCAACAATGCCTGAGTGGGAAATTGTGTCAACTGCCTTGGCCAGGTCAAGGTAGCCAGTGTGAACTATTTTGCCCTCATCCATTGCTCTGGCAGTCACTAGGTTGAGTAGGCATGACCTGTCCTTGATGAAACCAAATTAAGTTGGTTCTAGTGTCTGGAGATTTACTACATCATTATTGATCATTTCCATGATAATTCTTTAATAACTTTGAATATTAGACTTGAGTGTTAATGAGACTGAATAGTCAATAGCTATACAATGGGTAGGTAGTAGGGCAATAGTGGTGCATATTATTAGGTAAATTTGATGCAAATCTCTCAGCTTTGTCATAGCATTGATTTAGTTGGTCTTTCTGTATAGTTTATATAAAGGAGTGCTTAAAGAAGATTGATTGCGGCAATCCCTGGGATTCAGTAAGGTTCCATGCAGGAATAGCTTATTCCTGCATGGAAGCAACCATTTAGGAGCAGCACGGCAGCGCACCATGCATAGTAATGAAGGCACGCTGCCTCTGCTCCTAAACGAACATGCAGCATGGACGAGTGCAGGGGGTGTGTCTGAGAGCAAAGCTCTCACAATACACATGCATCTAGACTCAGGAAGTGCCATTCGGCAATAACAATGAGTGAGAATGCTCATAGGAGGTTGCATACCTCCCAACTGTACAAATCACTGCATAATGTCCAAACATTTGTTTCCCATACAGCTGGCCTGTACCCCAGTTGTACCGTGAAATCACGGGATGATTTCATGAATGAAGCCGTGAAATAATGGCATACATATGAGTGTCAGACACCAAAATCTGTCAGAAAACATATATTAAACCCAATTTTGTTACTCTAGCAACTATCCCAAGTTTATAAGAGCAATAATTAAAATATGTCCTTAGTTGGACCTCATGTTGTCAAGCTTTGTCCAGATAATGTGCATAAGAAGTTGAGAGGTATGGGGGGTTGCTAGGATGTCTGCCAAATGTGCAGATGCATGCAGGAATCCACAGTAATAAGTGAAACCTGTATCTTCCAAGAGGAAATGCCAGTAGAATTTTTTTTTTTTTCAAACAGATTCAATTTAACAGTAGATGCGCGGGTTTGCCCATTGCTTAGCTACACATACTGTAGCTTAAATAGCACAAGAAGATAAATATCAAGATACAAGCAAATGAAGCAGTACTGCAATAGTGTAGTTGTCAGAGTGTTTGCCTTGCGAGCAATCATTCCCAGTTCAATTCTCACAGTAGTAATTTCCATTTTCCATGTCAAATCACATTATTAACATTTTTTTTTCGGTAAAACCTACTAAATAACATATATTTGTGAACTGGAGTCGTGCATTAAATGCAAATGTGAGGTGTCATTGTAATAATGTTGTAAAATATACAGATAAACACAAGTGCCCTATACAGTATATGTACACATGAATCAGGGATACAAATTGAAGGTATAATGTGTAATGAATGATAAATCCATAGAGTGTCCAAATCCACCACCTTCCCAAGAGCCATGTTACATTTCTGTCTAAATTAGTGCAGGGGTAAGTGGGAGTACGCACTTGTAAGCAGTAGTAAGCAGGTTTAAGCCCATTTGCACAGGGGTAAGCAATGCGCACACAGGTTAAGCAATATTGAAGCTAACTCCCTGTAAGCATATTTAACCGGAAGTTAGCATTGCTTACCATCATGCAAACCCACGCAAATCCACTTACAATTGATTAAAAGTGCCATAATCCCTCTGTATCCAACAGCCACTGTTCTGTTGAGCAATAAAATAAACTGCCCTTGCAGGTCTTGAAATCAGGACCCTGCACACTATAGTCACAGTAGTTAACCAGTAAGCCATCACAACAGTACATGAGATTGAGGTATCTCCTAACAGATCCTCACTATAGGAAAATCAAAATTTACATGTGAATGGAATCTATATACAGTTTTATGTTATATAACCTACTACATAACATAAATATGTGAAATGGAGTACTGCATTAAGTCCAGATGTGAGGTGTCGTTTTAATACAGTGTTGAAATCCCCAAATAAACACAAGGACCCCATACAGTGTACGTACACATGAGTCATGGATAGCAAACACATATATAACATGTAATGAATGATAAATGAATGCCAAACAGCAAATAGTGTGCAAATTTAAAATTAAGCAACGCTAAGCATTGAACAGCCCTGCTTTCTAGGTGTAAGCAATGTGTAGACCAGCTAAATCAGTTTGCCTGTTGGTATACTTCTTTAAGCAATGCCAACCTTAGGTAAGCAGGTTTGCCCATAGCTTAGCATTTTCAAACCGTTCAATCACGGCAAAGTGGTAGACATTGGCCCTATTTAAACCTCACAGGCTGCAGTACATCTCATAACTGGTTGCAGCTTCCTCCTGTAGGCACTATGGCTATTGTAGGTGAGGGATCTCGCTTCTGGATGCAGTGCTGGGGCATCCAGGAGTCCAAAGTCATGGCAGGACTTCTTGTTAAAGACCATGGCCAGAGACTGCTGCAGGACCAGTACCAGCATTCCCAATATAAAGCGGAAGCCTGGGACAGTCTCGCCCGTGACCTCACCAGTGCCAATTGCATCCCTCAAACTGGTGAGCAGGTCAGGCATCACTATGCTAACCTGAAACGGAGAAAGAGGGAGCTCTTGGATCAGTGGATCCAAGAGGCTAGGCAGACAGGTGATGCCCCAGCCATGTGTAAGTATCAATCTACCATCTGTTTAATAATTGCCAGCTCATGTATATTATGGATAGGCATGGCTAAATATTCCTCTTATGTCTTTGACAGAGGCAGACGAGTAGGCTGTGAGTCAGGAAGCCCATGCCTGTAGACTGCAGAGGTTGCATCGTGAGGCAGGTTAGTAATAATATTGCATGTACTGTCATAAGAAATAAATCTAAAAGTAGTAGAAAGTTAATTGCCAGTATAAAACCTGAATTGTGTATGGCATGTACTGAATAAACCAGACAATATGGCAGGAAAAGTCTCACATAGGTTGTATGAAAATAAAAGGTCAACAGCCTGTCAATAAAGGTCTAACTCCTGGACTGCTTGTGTTTTCTCTGGTATCATATGGTAATGTAGTATTGCAATCTCTTAATAGTACTGTTGTATTGAGAACTGTTACCCGCACTGTGCTACAGAAGTAATATGTGTAGGAATGTCTGTATATGACTGTTGTAATCACAAGGTCATATTGTACAACTGAGAGAGACTTAGACAGAAAACAATGAAAAGATTGACAACATAATCCAAATAGCACACTCAACTGCGATGTGAAGTGTTCTATTTTTAGAACACACAGCTATGGTTTGAATCCTGGGAGTGGTAGTAAACTGTATGCAGAATCATACCCCACAACTGTACAGATATTGTCAGAAAGTCCAGATAATTAATGTAAGTCCCCTGCCTGTCACCCTGTTCCCCTGGCAAATCAGTGGGATGATCCCAGAAGTTTAGGCAGCCAATAATGACATACAACTGATTGTCAGACATCATAAGTGTCAGAAATATATCCATAAGAACAAACCTGTCACTAGCAACTCACCAAAGTGTTATGAGAGTAATAAGCAAAGTATGTCCCAATTCCACCCCCATGTTGTGAAGCTATGACCAGAGTGTGTGCAGTAACAGAGTGAGACATATGTGCATAACAATAATGTGTTATCTGGTAATATGTGTGGCAACATTCAGGTAGTGTTAACAAACATTCCCCCTATAGGTCTGTCAGATATGAAAACTGCCTAGAAATAAAATATTGAAATCCTGGACTGGTACCGTTTAGTTTAGTATTGTATGGCAGTGTTAGTGTTGCAGTATCTCAGACTAATGAGGTATTACTCATCACTGTCATCCACACAGTGTTACATAATAAAACTGTCCAGGAAACTCTGTATAAGAGTATTGTAATTGCAAGGTCAGACTGTAAAACCATGGGAGACTTACAGACAGAATTCAGAGAAAAGATACACAGCAATACCTATATAGACACTCAACTGTGATGTACACTGTTTTATTTTAGCACACATAGCCATGGTTCGAATCCTGGGAGGGTCAGTAAGCTGTATGTAGAATCATACCCCTCGACTGTACAGATCTGTCTGGAATATCCAGATAATTGGCCCATATCTGCTGACTGTTACCCTGCCCCCTGCTATATCAGCGTGCTAATCTCTGACATTTAGGCAGCATTTAATGTCATATAACTGAGAGACAGGCCTGTAAATATTTGGAAAATGTCTATGAAAACAAACCTGTCATTGTACAACTCACCAAAGATTTATGAGGGCAATAGTAAAAATATGTCCCAGTTTCACCTGCATGTTGTCAAGACATGCCCAGAATGTGTGCAATAAGAGATGGAGAGGCATGTGCATAACATCAACCTGGAATCTGGGAATATGTGTAGAAACTGTTGGGTAGTGTTAACAAACAATACCTCCATAGCTATACCAGGTAAGAGGTGTATACTGCATGTAAAATACAGTTCAGGTAGATTGGTGTCTACATCCATACCACTGTCCAGACTAAGGCCATAGGGTAGTGTAATAATACCTGTAAGGTACAGATCACAGCACTGACTAGGAAAATAATGATAACTACAGAGATATACAAGTTGTTAATTGACATCTTTCTCCCCCCCCAACATATCTGCAACAATAAACTAAATACACATCTCAGTCGGTATGTGCACAATTAAATCTACTTTTCGGACATATGTCCTATTTGATAAATATTGAAATTTATTTCTATACATGTACCATGTTGAAATACTCCCACATTGGTGGCATGCTGCCATCAATGTACATGCATGCTGTTGTAATGGCCACTGTGGTTCCATATATGCATGTGTTCTGTTTGCTATGCAACTGTTCCATATCTGGTGTTTTGGGTTAATGGGAATATCTATGCATGCTGTTAAACCTTATACTGGAATGTGTTGACTATTACTAACCCACATATGTTTTAAAATTGAAACACCATAGCACGTTTGGGATGGCCAGTCCCAGTGGTCCCACCTCTCCCACCTCATCTGGTCATGGCACCAGGCACCAGGACATCTGGTGCCCACCCCAGGACCTCCTCATCTGCTGGTCCTGCACCACCTTCAGGTGGAACCACCACAGGGGTTGGGCTCGACTCTCTGGGAGCGGGCACAGACAGGATATTGTCATACGTTGTCAGGTCTGGGGTCTGGTGCGCAGTGAGCTCCGCAGGGTGTTTGGAGATCTGCTATGCCAGCTTGAGGGCAGCGGGGTGCAACTAAAGTGTCAGACTGCCACTCCTACTCAGACCCCAGTACAACCTCCTTTGGGGCCGTAAAGGTGCAGTTGTGACTGCTCATGGGTGAGGACCTTAGTCACACCGTTTCCACTAGGAGGCACATGGTCTTCCGACTTCCAAACACCCCACCCCATCCATGGTGTTTACACCCCAAATGTGTCATATACTGCCTCGTTTGCTGTCTTGTCTGTTATCCTACCCAACCTACCTCCCCAAATATACCTACTAATCCCCCCCAACATCTCACTTTCATCTTAAAAAAAGGGCAAACTGTTCCCAAAAGAAAATTCGCCCCATACATAGCTGTTTGTTTCACACACATGTAATCTGGTCTAATTGGCTTCACAGCATATTATTGTTGTCCCCCCCCTCTCACAGGTGTATGAGTGACCAAATCTCCTCAGAATCAGTGTATATGCACAACTGTTGATGTAGAAGAAATGGGCAGCTATGGACCTTCTCTACACTCATCCTGCACATCCCTAGCTATTTTCCCTACTGTCTTTCCCTTTTTGTGCCCCTTTTTCACCACTTTCCGATTAACCCTTTTTCTTTTCTTTTAAAGAAATTAGTGCGAGGGTAAGCGGGAGTAAGCACTTTTAAGTAGCAGTAAGCAGGCTTAAGCCTGTCTGTGTGGGGCTAAGCAATGGTTACACAGATTAAGCAATTTAGAAGTGTATAAGAAACTGTAACTGGAAGTTAACAGTGCTTACCTTCGCGCAAACCAGCACAAACCCACTTACAACTGCTTAAAAGTGTCTTAATCACACTGTATCTAATGGTCCTTGTTCTGCCCAGCAACAAAATAAACAGCCTCCGCAAGGCTCAAACCCAGGACCATTCACATCATAGCCAAAGTGATTTACCAGTAAGCCATATCAAATTAACAGAATCCTGATGTGTTCACAAACATATTGCCCAGCACAGTCATTCAGCAGTAAAGGAAATGTATTTATACATGTAGATGAATGTGTCTGTGCATATATAGTTTTATATATGTGTTAATATATGTATATGTTTATATATATATATATATATAGATATATATATATATATATATACACACACACAGACACACACATACACACACACACACACACACACACACACACACACACACACATATATGTAGATACACACACAGACAAACACACACATACATGCACACACACACACACACACACACACACACACACACACATATACACACACACACAGATAGATAGATAGATAGATAGATAGATAGATAGATAGATAGATAGATAGATAGATAGATATGTAAATACACATGCACATAGATATGTATAGGAAGACACATATTTACAAGGTGCGCAGCTCATTGAACAGCCAGTATTCGTACAGTTGCCACCTTTTAAAATGGACCGTG
>NC_056738.1:221834727-221854727 GCF_019279795.1 Protopterus annectens
ACTCATCAACTGTGGATTGTCTGTGCTAGAGCATGTGGTGGGAGTGGTGTGACGGCCATGTGGATGTAGGCCAGCAACACCAACAGCTGGAGGTCAATGTGGACGTGCAAGGACACCAAGCTGCTGACGTAGTGGCAGCACCAGCCCCAGCACTGCAGGGGGGATGCTGTTCACACCACACCACAGCAAGCTACATGCACATGGCCCTGGCCAGTCCCAGGTGGGACATGGTTCCAGCAGACATAAGTGGTCATCAGGGGAGAGTACCATATCATGGCTTGTACTTGGATATACCCATGGAATCCCTGGCAGGCACAGTTCTCCTGTCCATGGCTGGAGGTAGTGAACTGCACACCCTGCCAGGTATGGTCTGCAGCTGTCCAACAAACACCTGTATATAGCAGCCATGTGGCAGAACTGTGTGAATGCATACTCACATACAATACAAACACACCTAGGGCAACCCCATACCTACACACACCACATCACCATGGCCATATCAGTAATTAAAACCCCTCACTCACACACATGGTGTCAAATGCATGGCTCAGTCTAGGTCTCTGGCAAACCAGCAACACAACCTGTGCATATGATGATACCTGTGCCACATCCCTGTCATCTATAACACTGATGCAGGGACAGGCTAATATGGTCCTGATGCACACAGTGACTATACTACAGTGTACCAATGTACTGCTGTGTAACATGCTGTCAGCAGTAAAGTTTAATGCTCACATGTCAGGGAGTGTAGCTGTCCAGCCATGATGCATTTTAGCTGTTATTAACATTGAGTGATTGCGGTCTCCATAATGTTATCCGTTTGTGTTGTAGCTGTCCATGTGTCAGCAGGAGGATGGTCTGCTGTCATATCTCACAAGGGGTATAGCACTGTGGTGGCACCTTGGCTGTGCCATACCCTGGGTACAGGTGAAAACATGTCACAGGTCTGTATAACAGTTACTGCCTATGCCACATGGCCGATAGGTCTGGAGGTAGTGTATACAAGTGAGTGCATGGTGGCTACTGATAGCAGCCCTTCCACAGTGAACAATGATAGTTATGCTGGGTGGTACACACCACATTTCTGTGTATAACACACACAGATGCTTTTGTGTTGATACACTACACAGAGAACACTGTACACATGGATGTATGTACCTGTGCAAGGAACCCATTGTAGCCTATGTAATTCCACCAAGCCAGACTATGCACAACAACACACTGTGGAATAATCAGTCTGCTAGTTTAATGTCATTGGCAATTGTACTGGCAGGGTATATGTCCCTTTCCCCAATTTAGTGCAATCCTCAACTCAGTAAACATATGTGTGTTGGTGTGGGTGGCACACCCCTACCCTTTGGAGGGTGAGAGGTGTGGCAGATCCACAGATAGTGTGATAGACAACTACCTAACCTGTTAACATGAACTGTACAGTATTATGGCAAGCTACACGGGGAGATACACTCAACAGTAACTGCAATGATGTTGGCTGTGTCCACAACAGCCACACCCAGCTATATATACCAAGCCCAGTAACATTGCACACCTATACAGTGAGGAAGAGGTCATTTACACATCTAACACTAGTTGTGATGGGATGTATAATGTATGTCCACAGGATGATACCTGTGAAATGTTAGCATATGCCAGGCAGTTCTTGGACAGATGACCCCCTGGGACATGTATATTCTGTAAACTGAAGTAGATCCCTCCACATACACGCACACTCTTACTTGGCAATATTGGGACTAGACCCCTACCTAGGTATGTAGTGCTACTGATGTGTGTGGCTTTAATTGCACACACCACACAGCTTTTAGGATGAGGTCTGTTCCAGGTTACATGTTACATGCAGAACACTCCCAGGCATGTACAGTATGGTAAAGGGGGAGGTAATGGTTGTTTATGGACAATACATAATGTGACATACCGTCATATACACATTGACAAACACATAACAGTCAGGCACACATCTGAGAGACCTGTGTCTATCAGTGCTAACTACCTTATCAGTGTGTCCATTGTGTTACAGATAGGTTGCACACAGCACATGAATAACTGGGCTGGATAGTGTTATAAGTTACCTGTATGGTTGATGGTGACAGTGGTCACCATACAGTGGTACATGGGACATGTACCAGGGGTACCATGGTGTAATGACAGTATACCCAGCACCCACACCCCACTGTGGATATTGTATGCACTGAAACCCATGATGACACTCTGACATACCCACCATCACACATTGACCAGGGCTGCAATACAACCCCTTGTCCATCCCAAGAGTGCTAATACAGGGACATGCATCTAATGCATATGCCAGAGGCATAGTAGGGTGATGCATTGTCATGCCTCTCCTACAGTCAGCAACATCACTATCCCCTAATACTGTGTGGTAATGCATATTGTAATAGGAGTATGTGGCCTCGGAATGCTGTACCCTACATATATACACACATGCACACATACACACACTTGCCAGAACTCAGTGTGTATCCCATGCCTATCTGCCCATTTTTACAACAGTGTTGTGCTGGTACTGCAAGGTCCAAGTAGCCCTTAGGGAGAAGAGTGTAACAAGGTACATTTAATGTCCAGTACAGCATCAGCCACATATAACTATGGTGATGGGTGGTGTGGTGGGTGTGGAGGGCCTCAGGGTATTCCTAACTACAGGTCTACAAACACACAGACACTGATATTCTCAGTAATGCACACATACACATTTGCCAGTACTAGGGTGCATTGGTGCAGGTGTTCATAGGTGTGTACCAGGCTATTGTCCATGGAGAGATGGGAAGTGTAGGGGATGTGTGTACAGTGGTATCATGCCACCTGCCATGTGCCAGCAGTCCATCTATCAACATACATCACTGGGGTGATCCTCAGTGTGAGAGTGACATGCATCAGCCAATCATCTGGGTGCCTCTTGCAGAGGGCCGGTGAGGTACTCCAGTTGACATGTATGCAACGTGTATTACATAACATGGTTGGTGTCTGTCTTGGAGACCTGTACTCAAGCATGTTCTGTTGACTGTGGTAGTGTAGTTGAGGTATCCATGGCATGTGGTGAGTACAGGGTGTGGTGTCCTATCTGTGGCATTTATAACACAGCTGGGCAGACATGTCAGTGTCAGTCAAGCATAGATTGCCTGCAAGTATCCAAGATGGATAGCTGATATCTGCACATATGTACAGAGGACTGACAGACATCAGCTAGCCAACTAGCTATGCATTAGGATGAATGCTTTGACAGATAGACGTCTGACACCGATAGGTATGCTATTACTACATGACAGCAGCTCTCACTGACATGTGCTATACACACAGTAGTCTACAGTTATTTTCCACATGTCAGATCATCACCCAATAGGAAATATTTAATAAGACACAGCTCACACACCAGGAACATAACAGTGAGGACTCAGAGTCCATCTTTTGCATGCAGGGGTGTTTGTTTCCAGTACTACAATTATCAATCTACTCTTAACTTGGGAAAACTCTGTCAACAGTAGTAGTAATGTAATGATACACTACATGCCAGTGTGACTGCATATAACCTGGGATACTACCCATGCATGTAACACATTCACATGAATAAGAGTGTTGTACAAGCCATATATACTCATGTCCCAGACAGTAGACTTACACCCCTTGCCTTGTACATTTTTTCCACATTATGAGAGGTAGTATTCCTCATTTTGGAGATGGAAGGTTGATAACTATGGCCTAAAGAAAAGGGCATTGATGAGAATCAAGGTAGCTGTGCAGGAGTGTGTGAGTTAGAGTCAATGAAGCTGTGTAGGACTGAGTGAGCTAAAGTCAAGGTAGCTGTGTAGGACTGAGTGAGCTAAAGTCAAGGTAGCTGTGTAGGAGTGAGCTAAAGTCAATGTAGCTGTGTAGGAGTGAGTGAATTAGAGTCAATGAAGCTGTGTAGGACTGAGTGATAGTCAAGGCAGCTATGTAGGACTGAGTGATAGTCAAGGTAGCTGTGTAGGAGTGAGTGATAGTCAAGGTAGCTGTGTAGGAGTGAGTGATAGTCAAGGTAGCTGTGCAGGAGTGAGTGATAGTCAAGGTAGCTGTGTAGGACTGAGTGAGCTAAAGTCAAGGTAGCTGTGTAGGACTGAGTGAGCAAAAGTCAAGGTAGCTAACGTCAAGGTAGCTGTGTAGGAGTGAGTGATAGTCAAGGTAGCTGTGTAGGAGTGAGTGAGCTAAAGTCAAGGTAGCTGTGCAGGAGTGTGTGAGTTAGAGTCAATGAAGCTGTGTAGAACTGAGTGAGCTAAAGTCAAGGTAGCTGTGTAGGACTGAGTGAGCTAAAGTCAAGGTAGCTGTGTAGGAGTGAGCTAAAGTCAATGTAGCTGTGTAGGAGTGAGTGAATTAGAGTCAATGAAGCTGTGTAGGACTGAGTGATAGTCAAGGCAGCTATGTAGGACTGAGTGATAGTCAAGGTAGCTGTGTAGGAGTGAGTGATAGTCAAGGTAGCTGTGTAGGAGTGAGTGATAGTCAAGGTAGCTGTGTAGGAGTGAGTGATAGTCAAGGTAGCTGTGCAGGAGTGAGTGATAGTCAAGGTAGCTGTGTAGGACTGAGTGAGCTAAAGTCAAGGTAGCTGTGTAGGACTGAGTGAGCTAAAGTCAAGGTAGCTGTGTAGGACTGAATGAGCAAAAGTCAAGGTAGCTGTGTAGGACTGAGTGAGCTAAAGTCAAGGTAGCTGTGTAGGAGTGAGTGATAGTCAAGGTAGCTGTGTAGGAGTGAGTGATAGTCAAGGTAGCTGTGTAGGAGTGAGTGATAGTCAAGGTAGCTGTGTAGGAGTGAGTGATAGTCAAGGTAGCTGTGTGGGAGTGAGTGATAGTCAAGGTAGCTGTGTAGGAGTGAGTGATAGTCAAGGTAGCTGTGTAGGAGTGACTGAATGATAGCCAATGTAGCTGTGTAGGAGTGAATGAGCTAGAGTTAAGGTAGCTGTCAAGTAGTGGGAGAGAAGAAAATGTATGTGTGAAAATGGAGGGGGTGCAGTCTTGGGTGTTTGTAGAGTAATTCCTATGGAAATACTAAGTAGAAGGAGATTTTCACCCCAAAACACATTACTTTCAGGGAGCAATTCTACCTTTCCTTTTGAAATTAAAGCCCTAAAAGTAAAGTTGTAAGTATATTAGTTCAAGTTAGTGTGATATCCATTACCTCTGTGGAGCTCACTAATAAATGTTCGCTCTCTAGAATCTTCATGATACTTAACTACACTTAGCAGTAACGTTTTTAAAGTAACCTATGCAGTCACTAGGTTGATTGGCTTTTATTAGTCTCTTCTACTTGGGTGGAGATTCAGATGACTAAATGTTTGGCATACCTGTTTGTCAGACATTTGTGAGAAACCTGACTCGTGCATACTTGCATTGCTGCTAATTATTTTCACTATTGCATGCAGGCTGAGGTCTTCTACTCTTGAACCTGATAGCAGTGATTGCCAGCAGTAGAATGGTGATGGTGAATGGGCTGATACTGGGTCTTCCACCACTATGTCAGGTGTCATTGTCTATGATGCACTTGACAGTTTACTTTCCTTCAGTTCTGTGTACATGGCACTCCTACTATTAATACACAATACCCTGGCCAGTTGACTATGCTTACTCTACCACTGCCCATTTTAACTTTTTTTTCCTCTGACAAATACAATTGCCATACTTTAGGCATGCATCTGATAGGCTGTCAGTTTATCTTTCCAGGTTGTTGTCCTATGCAATGGCACATTATTGCCAGCAGGTGCCTCTATTCCATGTTTATTATGTTTGGACATCTGCAGCTGTGTCTCCACAACATAGTCTCCATGGTGCATTGAGAACACTGTCTGGTAAGTCATGTCTCCACCTAATAGTAAGTATAGTATGGGCTGTCCAAGTCAGTCTACTGAGATTGTTCAGAGTAGTTTCTCTGGTCCTTCTGGTCTATCTTTGCAACTTACTCATTGTTCACATGACATACAAAAGTGTTTCTGCTTAAGTTGCAGTTAATCTTAAATTGTGTGGTTTAAATAATGATACACTACCTTTTTGTCTGGTCTCTGTATTGTGTTTTATTTGCCATTGCATAGCTAATAGCATTTTAATCCTCCAGGAACTGTACTACAATCCTGTGTTCCACAAGTTAGTACAAACTACTTTTGCATTTGTGTTTCTCTCTGTTTCTCTTTGTCTTTTTATTTGTCCCTCATTGCTTTGTTTCTCTTCATATTTACATTCATGTTTTATGCAATGTTCACCATGGCGGTAGATGTGGTGTAATAGTGGTCATTACATGTGCACCTGCCTTGTCATCACCTACTGAGTCCCAAGCATAGGTCATTTAATAGTGGTGGCCTATAGGTTCCCTAGTGTTCTCTGGTGGTCTGTCTCCAATGGAGGATCTCCAGTGGGTGGCTCTTATGTGGATATCAACATGCAACCCTGCAGGAGGTTTAAGGCTTGGTAACACCCTGACCGGATTGCTAGCTGGACACCAGTACTGGCAAACTGGAGTATGTCCCCATGTGAATGGCAGAATGACGCAACTGCCTTTTCATGACCAGTGGAACAATAGTGGCAGGGTCCAGTAATGAGGTTCATCACAGTGGTGACTGACCTTAGGTTAATTGCAAAAGTGCTAGCTGGTGCAGTGCCTTGTCCCTTATCATGCTAGCCCCTGTGTTTGTGTCACTCACCTTCCCAATTTTTAGTCCCATCCTTTCCATCCCCAGTTGTCCTGCATATGTCTGCCAGTGTAATTTCCACCTCATTTGAGTCAGCTCTGTGTCATTGTGTATCCTTTTTGTCTGTTGCTCTTTCCCTGCTGACACCCCTATACACTTTTCCTTCCACACCTTCCCCATGCTACCTTCCCCCTCCCCATATTTTGAAATGTGATAAAATTGGCATCTGCCCATGCCAAACTAATTAAATAAATAAATAAACAGAGAAATGAATTAACAAGGACTGGTAAAACTATATTGCAAAATTAAGACTAATTCTTGGCTGCAGCATTAAACTGAATTTTTTTTCTGACATTTCAGCAGCTGACGTATTTAAAAGAGCATTGCTTAGCAAAAAAAAAAAAAAAATGATTATCACAGACTGAGTCCAGAAAGTCTGATAAACTAATGACTTTGGCAGAATACATTTTCCTTAAACAGCACAATGTGCAAAACTGAAATTTGTGCTTCTAAGTCTAAAATTGCAAAAAGAAATGTGCCGAAACGTGAAACAAAAGTAGCATGTATTGTGTTACTTTATTTCAAATGTGAGGGAGGGTTACATAACTAAGGACTGTGGTCTGTGTTACAGATACTAAAGACAGTTGCAGTAGTAGAAATGCATGCTATAAGTTAAATTGTTGCTATAGAGCATACCTCTCAACCTCTCAATGCAAGAAATCTGGACAAAACCAGAAATAATTTGGGGATAAATGCCCAAAAATAGGGACAGATTTAAAATATTGTTCCTACAAACTTAGAAGTAGCTAGATTTACAGATTTTGCATTTTTATATATTTTCTGAAGGGTATGAAATTTGAAACTAAAATGAATGTCACTATTTAGTATTGTTTAGTGACTTCAAGCCTTTGTGATTTGCCAGAAAACCACAAATTGAAGAACAGACCAAAATATGCAAAAATCTTGACATTCTGCAAAAATCTGGGCAGTTAAGAGATATGCTATGGAGTACTGCAAGACTACATTAAGGAAAACTGACTCAGTGTTATGTTGTTGTATTATAGTTAAGCTGGTGAAATGTACTGTATTTCTAGAAAGAAAGGAAGTTCAATCTAATTTTGAAGCATGAAACCATGACTACTTTATGAAAACCAAGTACAAATGAGATGTAATCAATACACAAGTGCTTTTGCACAACAAAGTGCTTTATTAAGCATTGTAATGCATCATTTAAACATACAATTCATAAAATAGCAATGGTAAAGATGCTACATGTTCACATACACCAATCACAAATGTTTTAATCTCCGTTTACACTTAATGCTATAACATTCATTTAAGTCTGGATCTGGCATTGTAATTAACCTAGTGATCCACTTATATTTAGCATTTCCAGTTACAACTGTATGATCTTTACCTCATGAACTGCTAACAATTTAAAAATGTGAGGGGTGCAAATATTAATAATATGTTTAGTGAGTATATTATGTGAGTTAGTTTTCTTAATATCATATAAATGTTGATGGACTCTTTCTTTATAGGTTCATAGGTAGGTACTAGGCTATCGGCCCAAGGGACTAAGTAAGTCTAGCCAACAAGGTTCCCTGGCTTACACCACCCAAGAAAGTTAATTTCCTGTGTCCTTGTCGAGCAGAGCCACAGAAGTGATCCCTGAGGTGTATTTCCTATTTCCCATCCACTCATCAAGATTTTTATTGAAGCGTGCTAATGAGGAACTTTGCTTGACATAGATGGGTAGCTTATTCCAGAGTATAGGAAGTCTGTGGGACAGGAATCTATCCCTCCAGCATGTCCTGTTTATTGTGGTGACAAGGTTTAGGTCCCTAGAGCGTGTAGCTCAGAGGGATATGGATTTCTTAAGATGTAGCATGTCCTACAGCTCTGGGTTTAACATAGCTTTATATGTTAGGCAGACATCTCCTCAGAGGAGGCGATATTCTATAGAGTAAAGCTAGATTTTTTTGAGATGGTCAACTTAGGGCATCTGTTTGAGGCCAATAATCCTCTTTGTGAGGTACTTCTGTGGCCTTTCCAGATGCTGCAGATGTCTTGTGAGGTACATTCAAAAAGGGGCATTGTACTCTATAATGGGTTTAATGAGTGCTGAGTAGAGGGGGAACAATGACCTCTTTTTTCCTGGATGAGAACCCTTTTGTGATGAGGTGTACCACATAGAAGGATTTCATGACTACTGTGATGATGTGATTACCAAAGGAGAGACTACTATCCACCTGTGTCCCAAGGTCTCTTATCACACATTTGGCATTAAGCAGACTGCCATTTATGTGGTAGTTCATGGGTACAGAGTTTTTACCAAAGGGGATGACAATGCACTTTTTGGCATTGAGCTAGAGGTCATGCCTCTGACACCAGGCATTTGTCTCAGTAAGGCCCTTCTGTAGGACGTCCACATCATTTGGGGACTCAACTGTGGCTCCTAGTTTGCAGTCATCTGTGAACTTCATTAGCCAGAGGTCTTCTGTGTTTGCCTGTACTTCACAGAAGAAGATACCAAACGGGAGAGGTCGCAGGAATAAACTCTGTGGTACTCCACTTGTCACTGGTTTGAAGTCAGATTTGGAGTCTGCGCCTCTTATAGTGTGGGTTCTATCAGTGAGCCAGTTGGCAACCCATCTTGTGACATAGGGATTTCTACCTAGTTTAGTGAGTTTAGTTATAATTCTAGAATGGAGGATGGTATTAAAAGCCTTGGTGAGGTCAAGATAGGCTGTGTGAACCACATTACCCTCGTCTATGGCTTTGGTGACTGCCTCAAAGAAGTCGATCAGGTTCAGAAGGCATGATCTGCATTTCACAAACCCAAACTGGGTGGAGTCCAGAGTTTGGAGGTTACCAATGTCTTTGTTTATGAGTTCCATGATGATAAATTCCATGGCCTTGCAGATCAGGCTCATCAGGCTAATAGGGTGATAGTTCCCAGGATCAGTGGTGGCTCCCCCTTTGTGGAGTGGGATAACTGTTGCTGTGTGCCATTCAGTGGGCACAAAGCCTGATGTAAGACTGTGACTGAACATTGTGGTTAGGCGGGGAGCCAGTTCGTTCTGAAGTTCATGTAAAACGTAGCCTGGGATGTTGTCCAGTCCCATGGATACTGTGTTTTTGGTTTTAGAGCGTGCAGCTTTTACCTGCATAGATGTGATTACAGGGACTCTGCATTATTTCTGTATAGATATGGGCCCTTTAGGGTGTGAGAAGGGGGTAAAGTTAGCACTGAACCTATCAGCCATGATGTTGGCAATATCAGTTGGTTCTGTAATTTTTGTGCCGGTGTGCTGTAACTCAGAAAAGATATGGGTGTTGCCATTGAGATTCTTGACATAGCTATAGAATGTTTGGTAGTTGCCCTTAGAATCAGTGTTGACTTTGTTTTCATAGCTAGCTTTGGAGGATCTTATAAGGGATCTCATCTTCTTATTGAGGCTGACCAGGCAGCTCCTCCACTCATGGGATTTTACTTTCTTTTGCAACAGTTTCTTCCTTCTGTTGTAGAGCTTGTTTCTGGCAGGGGACCACCAGATTGGCTTCCTTTTTTTAAGGATAGCATCTTGTTTCTGTTTGGGATAGCACGATCCATGCACTCGTGTAAGTGCTTATAGAGTGCATTTGTGTAGGATTCAGCAGTCATAACTGTATTGCCCATCTGCATGGGTGTCATGAAGTTCGCCACTTCTGTCTTAAGAAGCATGAAGCTGGCTTTGGAGAAATGTTTTACCATGGTTTCCTTAATGGTGGGTGGGGGCAGGATACAGATATCTAGGGTGATTAGCTTATGATTGTATCTGGCCAACAAGGAGCCAATTTCAGGTGTGGAACACTGGTCACTCATGTTGGTAATGACTAGGTCTAGGATATTGTTGCCCCTGGTGGGTGTGTGTATAAGTTGATCCAGGGTATTGGAATTTATGAATTCCAGAAAGCATTGAGTGAAGGAGTTGGTACATGAGTAGTTTTCCCAGTTAATGGTAGGGTAGTTGAAATCGCCCCTTATTAGGGTGTTTGGTTGAACCCTAATATTTTCCAGTATATCAAGAAAAGAGGAGTGGGAATTCTGGGGCATGGTGGGGGATCTGTAGCAAGCTACAATTTGGATTGCAGTTTTGCCCAGAGTTAGTTGCTCTTGGATAACCTCTGATGCATTATACTGTGCAACTAGCCTGGAGGTGTAGATATCCTTAATGAATATGGACACACCTCCACCTTTGGTGTTATGGTCCAGGTTAGATGGCTGAAAAGTGTGGTATGAGTTATAGCCTGGTAATGCAGGGGGTGTTCTCTAGAGCCTTACGAAAATAAACGTTATCACATACATTTCATAATGCAGTAAACTAAATGTTGTGTGTTGCAGCTCACATAGTTATGAATATCATATCTCTTGCTCATACTTGGGTGGACAAAATAATCCTGCTACAATAAATAACTACAATAGTTGCAGTCACTACATTGATAAGTTTCTCTTCCTTTTGAGACAGGTCTTAAAATAAGGCTGTTCTTATAGCATCATTCATTTTAAAATTCATCTTATTCCTGAATGAAAAGGATGGACATTGTCCTACCACCTTCAGTTTATTGGTATCAACAGTTACAATTTGCCAGTTCTTCTCAAAATTCTTGCAAAACACATTAATGTCCCTTGTATAAGTTAAACGAAATATTAAGGTATTCCATGCTATTCCAATGAACTGTCCATCTTATCTCACTTCTCATTATCAGTCACACTATTAACAAAGGATTTATTCTGCCAGTGCAATAATACTTGAGCATCAGTCAACTGTACTTCTGCCTCTGAATATCCCCTTTTCAAGTATCCACTTGATCATCATCCTTATTGATAAGATGTGCTTCTCTCATAAATTGTCCTTTCATTGCATTAAAATATATACATTTAGGACCTATGCAGTATAATATTTTTCTTGCAATGCTTCCTATAAACATTAGTTATCAAACTGCCATCAACTTTATGTGCTACATCTAAAAAGTCAATAGCAGTAGGTAAATACTTCATAGATAACCTTCTAAATACTCCAACACAGGTACAATGTCAGACTATTTCAGTGATCATCTCACAGTCTATATGACTAGAAATCTCACACGTCCAGTTAAACAGCATATTTATAAAACAACATGTAACCATTCCATGTTAAACCCAGAAATGTTCATTACTACACTATCATCTATTAACTGAAACTTCCTAAAAATCCTCTCCTTAGACAATGCAGTAACTGAATTTCATACAACTTTTCTAAATATCCTAAATAGCATTGTACCTCCTTGAAGGAAGAGACTGAAAAATTATAAAATATAAATACAAAACACCTAAATATAGTGAAAACTTCAGAATGCTTCACAATCATACTAAAAAGCAAATTAATGAAGACAAACATCTATACTATATTAGCTTTCAGAAAAATACTAAACATGACCCTTAAAAGTTGTGGTCATTCATTAAAGAAATCTTACACCCCAGCCAAAAATTCACCCAAACTCCTCTACTGATAACTCACCACTTGAAACTGCAATACAGTTCAACTTTTGTTTTATATATAGTATAGAAGCTCAAACCAAGGATTCTTCAACATCTAATCCCAACCCTGCCAAACAGCCACATATCACCACATCCACTTTCACCTTCAAATCTTTGTCCACATCCTATATACTACTCTTAAACAAACTTAAACCATGCTTTTCTTCAGCTGATGACCTTCCAAATGAGTACCTAAAAACAGCAGCCAATAGCATTGCCTGTCCTGTCTCAATCGTTATAAATAGGTCATTCCAGGAATCTCACCCCCCCCCCCCCCAGGAAAAAGTCACACATTATCCCTCTGCACAGCAGAGGTAATTGGACACTAATCATTTTAGACCTATAGCAATCTTATCTCCCCTCTCCAAAATACTTGACAAATGTACTGAAAAACAATTGCTATACTATCTCCTGCAGGAAGAACTCCTATCCCCAATACAACATGGCTTCTGTCCTTCCCATAGTACTAGCATTGCCCTTCTAACCTATATAGATAATGTCAATAAAGCTAGAAAGAATGATAGACTATTATCTGCCCTATTTCTAGACTTGTCTAAAGCCTTCAACACAGTTTGCTACAGCAAACTTCCACTTCAAATGTCCTCGCTAGGTGTCCCAAAGCTTAGCTTACTGTGGTTCAAAAGCTATCTGTCCAATATGTATCAGTCAATAAAAATGGCACTCCATGCTCTCTCCTTACTTCCCAGTCATCACCAGTGTACAACGAGGCTCTGTCCTTGGTCCCCTCCTCTTTAATATTTTCACAAACATGGTCTATACTTCCACACAGTAGGCCACCCTAATAAAATATGCAGATGATTACACTTTTAACAGCCACTGAAACATGATTTTGTAACTCAAAACTCATGCTTAACCCAAAAAAGAGCAAAGTACAACTTTTTTCCCCAAATCCCTGATTCATGGAAAAACTAATTCTGAAGTCCTCTCTCTTGATAATACAGCCATTGAAGTCACTTTTCATAGCAAACTATTAGGATCGATAGTGGACAATAATCTTACATTTGACCTGCGTATACAAGATCCCATAAGAAAAATTCACAAAAACTAGGGATGCTTTATAAGAGGGAAAAACCTTTTCACCGACATGACTAAAAATATACTTGCCACTACTTATCTCCTCCCCAGTCTTCTTTATGGCACTCTTATTCTTATTAACCTCCAAGCTTCACAAAAAATAAAACTTAAAAAATGCTATATAACAAAGTTGCTAAATTTGCAGCACATACCCCTTTCAGAACTCACCACTGTATAACACTGAAAAGCGTTACTTAGAACTGCCACATCAACTAATATATAAACAACTTCTTACCTCCTATAAAATTATCCAGCATCAATCTGTCTGTCCAGCACTATAAAGCACTCTAGACAACTATGTTCCCAGTTGGTCAATGCGATCCAGTGACCACAAATTCCTGTCTGTCTGCGAACTAGCAAATCTGCTGGGCATTTGTCTGTACTCATACAAGTTTATGAAGGCCTGGAACTCCTTACCTGTATCCATCAGGTCAATGCCCACCCTCCTATCTTTCAAAACCACATTAAAAGACTTTCTAGCTAAAATCTGACTCTGTCTTTGCTCAAAACCAGGATAAACTATTTCCCTAAATGTGAAAAAGTACCTTTTCATTCATCAAACCTCTTTACTCTCCTTTTTTCACTTACTTCCTTACTGTTATCCAGTTCTCTTCTCTGGCTTTCTCTCTAAATATATCATGTCTGTTTTTCTCTTGCTGCATATTGCAATTCCTATTTACATTAGACTAACTTTCCTTTAATTTTTCTACAAACTATCTAAAATTTCCCTAAATACTGAAAATGATTGTTGTATACCTTGTAATGATTCTTAACCAATGCATTCATATTATGGCTAATTTGTTATAGTTATTTAAACAGAATATATTTTTGTTTTATTTTTGAAGACTGAAAAATAATTGTTATTAAAAAGTTTTGTAATAATTTAGGATTTTCTCCCCAGGCCTCTACTGAAAATGGCCTTCTACCCAGTCAGACTTTCCTGGTAATCAAATGACAATAAATAAATAAATAAACAAACAAACAAATAAAAAAAGCAGAAAACTCATGAAAATGCTGACTCTAAGAAATAGGTAAATGCAAGGAAAGAAGAAAAAAAATAAAAGTAACTTTGGTCTTTAGATATCTTTCACAGAGGAAGGGAAGTACTAAGAAAGAGTAGATTGTGAGAAGCAAAAGTCCACTTTCACTAAGACAGAAGGATAGCAACCTAAAAGAAAAATAAGCACTCAGGAGGCTTATACTTCAAATGCAGTTTTGTAGAAAAAGACATACCCCCGGATTCACATTTAGGAGCAGGATGGCAGAGTGTCATGCATATCAATGAAGGCATGCTGCTTGAGCTCCTAAATGGACATTGAGCATGTACGAGTGCAGGGGCGTATACATGCCCCTGCAATGAAAAATAGCAGTGTATGAATAAGAATGAGTGAGACCGCTCATAGGTGTTCGCATACCCCAGCAACATCTCTTCAAGTTTACAAGAGCAATACTTAAAAAATTAAATATAAAGAAGGTTTTTTTATCCAACAGAGTAAATTTAACTATAGGTGTGCAGGTTTGCTCATCGCTTAGCTATGGTTAAACAGCTTAAATGGCACGAGAGGATAAAAAGCAAGATATATGCAAATGAAGCAATACAGCAATAGTGTAGTGGGTTGAGCATTCACCTTACGAGCAGCATTCCTGGTTCGAGTCCCACTCCAGTAATCCATTTTCCATGTCAAATAACTTTATGATCAATTTATTTTGTTGCATAATGACATAACATATATTTGTGAACTGGAGTACTGCATTAAATGCAGATGTGAGGTGTCAATGACATAATGTTGTAAAGTCCACAGATAAACACAAGTGCCTCATACAGTATATGTACACAGGAATCAGGGATACAAATGGAAGGTAAAATGTGTAATGAATGATAAATCCATATAGTTTCCAATTCCACCACCTTCCCAAGAACCATTAGACATTACTGTCTAAATTAGTGCAGTGGTAAGCGGGAGTATGCAGTAGTAAGCAAGAGTAAGCATATTTAAACAGTAATAAGTGGGGAGTAAACATATGTAAGCAATAGTAAGCGAGTTTAAGCCTGTTTGCCTGGGGGGAGCAATGCGCACACAGGTTAAACATTATTGAAGGCAACTCTCTGTAAGCATATTTAACCAGAGGTTAGCATTGCTTACCTTTGTGCAAACAGGACATAAATATGTTAACTGGAGTACTGCATTAAGCCCAGATGTGAGGTGCCATTGTAATAAAGTGTTGAAATCCCCTAATAAACACAAGGACCTCATACAGTGACGTACACATGAATCATGGATATCAAACACATATATAACATGTAATGAATAATAAATCAATGCCAAAATGCAAATATAATGCAAATTAAATATTAAGCAATGCTAAGCATTTCACAGGCCAGTTTAGTAGGTGTAAGCAATGTGTAGGCCAGCTAACTCAGTCTGCCCTTTGCTATACCCTTTTAAGCAATACCAGCCTTGGTTAAGCAGGTTTGCCCATGGCTTAGCATTTTCAAAACTGTCCAATCATGGCAAAGTGCAGGAAACTGGCCTTATTTAAACCCTACAGGAGAGAATACATCTCATAACTGGTTGTAGCTTCCCCTTGTAGGCACTATGTCTGGAATGGGAGAGGGTGTGCACTTTCAGACACTGCACTGGGGCATTCAGGAGTACAGAGTCATGCCAGGACTCCTTGTGAAAGACCATGACCAGAGACTGCTGCAGGGCCAGTAGCAGGGTTCCCAATACAAAGCAGAAGCCTGGGACCATCTTGCCCATGACGTCACCAGTACCACTGGCATACTCTAAACTGGTGAGCAGGTCAGGCATCACTATGCAGACCTGAGGTGGAGAAAGGGGGATCTCTTGGATCAGTGGATCCAAGAGGCTAGGAGGACAGGGGATGTCCCATGCATGTGTATCAGTCCACTACCTGTTTAATAATTGCCAGCTCATGTATATTATGGATAGGTATGGCTAAATATTCCTCTTATGTCTTTCACAGTGGCAGTTGAGTAGGTTGTGAACCAGGTAGCCCATGGCTGTAGTCTGCAGCAGTTGCGACACGAAGCAGGTTAGTAATATTCTTGCATGTACTGTCATAGGAAATAAATTTAAAAGTAGTAGTAAGTTAATTGCCAGTATAAAACCTGTATTGTTTAAGGCATGCACTGCATAAACCAGATAATAGGGCAGGAAGAGTCTCATATAGGTTTATGTAAATAAAAGCATAATAGCCTGACGATAAAGGTCTAACAGCTGTAAAACATGTGTTCACTCTGGTATCATATGGTAATGTAGATTTGCAATCACTTAATATTCATAGTTCATAGGTTCATTGTATATTCATTCATTCAATATTACTGTTGTAGTAAGTACTGTTACCCACACTGTGCTACAGAAATAAAATGTGTAGGAATGTCTGTATATGACTGTTGTAATCCCAAGAGGTCAAATAGTACAACTGAGAGAGATGTAAACAGAAAACACTGAAAAGAGAGACAACAAAATCCAAATAGCACACTCTACTCCGATGTGAACTCTTGTATTTTTTGCACACACAGCCATGGTTCCAATACTGGGAGTGGTAGTAGACTGTATGCAGAATCATACCCCACAACTGTACATATATGTCAAGAATGTCCAGTAAATTGGCCCATAGCTGCTGCCTGCCACCCTGCCCCCCTGGCAAATTGGTGGGATGATCCCAGACATTTAGGCAGCAAACAAGACATACAACTGATTGCCAGACATCTATAAAAACAAACCTGTCACTCTAGCGACTCCCCAAAATGTTATGAGAGTAATTAGCCAAGTATGTCCCATCTCCACCCCCATGTTATCAAGCTGTGACCAGAGTGTGTACAGTAACAGAGTGAGACGTATGTGTATAATACTAATGTGGAAACTGGTAATTTGTGTGGTAACATGCAGGTAGTGCTAACAAACATTGCTCCCACAGGTCTGTCAGATATGAACACTGTGCCTATAAATAAAATATTGATATCCTGTACTGGTACTGTTTACTCTGGTATTGTATGGCATTGTTAGTGTTGCAATTGCTCAGAATGATAAGGTATTACTCATCACTGTTACCCACAATGTACTACATAATAAAACTGTCTAGGAAATCCTGTATAAGAGTGCTGTAATTACAAGGTCAGAATGTAAAACCACAGGAGAATTGTAGACAGAAATCAGACAAGAGATACACAGCAATATCTATATAGTGCACTCAACTGTGCTGGACAGTGTTTTATTTTTAGCAGACACAGCCATGGTTTGAATCCTGGGAGTGGTAGTAAGCTGTATACATAATCATACCCCACAAGTGTACAGAAATGTCCAGAATGTCCAGTTATTCGGCCAATATCTGCTGGCTGTTAACCTGCCCCCCTGCCATATCAGTGTGCTACTTTCTGACATGTAGGCAGCATTTCATGTCATATAACTGACTGCCAGACCTATATATATTTGGAAAATGTCAAATAAAACAAACTTGTCATTGTACAAGTCACTAAAGGTTTAAGAGGGCAATAGTCAAATATATATCCCGGTTCACCTGCAGGTGGTGAAGACATGCCCAGAGTGTGTGCAAAAAGAGATGGACAGGTATGTGCATAACATCAACCTGGAATCTGGGAGTATGTGCAGAAACAGTTAGCTAGTGTTAACAAACAATACCTCCACAGGTATACAGGTAAGAGGTGTATACTGCAGGTAAAACTCAGTCCATGTATATAGTTGTTGACAGCCATAGCACTGTCCAAACTAAGGCACTAGGGTAGTGTACTAATACCTGTAAGGTACAGATCACAGCGCTGAGTAAGAAAGTAATGTAAACTACAGGAATATACTAGTTGTTAATTGACATCCCCCCGCCATATCTGCAACAGTAAACTAAATACACAATTCAATCGGTATCTGCTGAATTAACTCTACTGTTGGGACATATGTCCTATTGTTTGATAATTATTTAAATTTGTTTCTATGCATGTGCCATGTTGAAATACTCCCACATTGGTGGCATGCTGCCATCAATGTACATGCATGCTGTTGTAATGACCACTGTGGTCCCATATATCCATGTGTTCTGTTTGCTATGCAACTGTTCCATATCTGGTGTTTGGGTTAATGGGAAAATCTATGCATGCTGTTATACCTAATCCTGGAATGTGTGCTGGCTATTACTAACCCACATATGCTGATAAAATTTAAACACTATAGCACATTTGGGAAGGCCGGTCCAGGCGGACCAACCTGTCCCACCTCAGCTGGCCATGGCACCGGGCACCAGCACATATGGGGCCCAACCTGGGACCTACTCATAGGTTCATAGGTTCCTAGGTTCATACTAGGCTATCTGCCCAAGGGCATTTATAAGCCTAGCCCATAGTTATGTGGCTTTCACCACCCCTTTAGTTTGAATAAAACTATGCCTATTATTTTGCTGTGCCTCTGTCAAGCAGTGACACTGAAGTAATCCCTGGGGTATATCTGCGATCTCCCATCCATTGGTCAAGATTCCTCTTGAACAAGGCCAGCGAGGTGCTCTGCCTCACATGTACTGGGATTTTGTTCCACAGCATAGGGAGTCTCTGGGTGATGAATCTGTCCCTCCAGCACGCTCTATTAATAACCGTGTCAAGGTTTAAGTCTCCCGCCCTTGTGGTTCTGAGGGATCTAGATTTTTGAGGTGAAGCATATTCATCAAATCTGGGTTTGACATGGCCTTATATGTCAGGCACAGGTCACCTCTGAGCAAGCGGTATGAGACTGAATAGAGCTGGAGTTCTTTCAGTCGGGCAGCATAAGACATATTTTGAGACCCTTTATCCTTTTGGGGAGGAACTTTTGGGGCCTTTCCAGCTGCTGCAGGTGTCGGGTCAGATACATTCCGAATGGGGCATTGTACTCAATCATAGGTCTAATGAGTGATGAGTACAGGGGACGATGACCTCCCTTGATCTAGATGTGAATCCCTTCATGATCAGGTGGGCAATGTAGAAGGTTTTCCTAACTACTTTAGCAACATGAGTGTCAAACGAAAGGCTACTGTCAACCTGGGTCCCCAGATCCCTGATGACTTCTTCTGTGCTCAGTGGATTGCCACCTATATGGTAGCTAGGGGTAACCTTGTTTTTCCCGAAGGGTATGACTATGCATTTCTTGGTGTTTAACTTTAGGCCATGGCTCTGGCACCAGTTATCCGTATCTGTGAGGCCCTTCTGAAGGATATCTGTGTCAGATGTGTTTTTGACTATGGCGTCATCTGGTGGTCCTGCACCACCTTCGGGTGGAACCACCTCAGGGGATGGGGCTCCCCCCTTGGGAGCGGGCACGGACAGGATCCTGTCACCTGTCGCCAGGTCTTGGTCATGGTGCATAGCGAGCTCCACAGGGAGGTTGGAGATCTGCTACTCCAGCTTAAGAGCCATGTGTAGCAACTAGATGGTTGGCCTGGCCCTTGTACTCAGCCCCAGCACAGCCAACTTTGGGGCTGAGAAGGTGCAGTGGTGACTGCCCATTGGTGGGGACCTCAGTTCCACTGTTTCCACTAGGGGGTTCATGGACTTCCGATTTCCAAACACCCCTCCCCATCAAGGTGTTTACCACTCACATGTGTCATATACCGCTCCTGTATGCGTCATGTTTGTCTGGTCTGTTAACCTACCCAATCTAC
>NC_056738.1:221859727-221874727 GCF_019279795.1 Protopterus annectens
AAGAGAATGGGACTTTCAAATGTGGGCACTGTTCACAGTGTGGTTTCACTGCTAACAAATAAACCACTTACCTGGAAAGTAGAAACATGGTACTAGAAGGGAAGGAATATAATAATTGTGACAGCAATGGTTTAGTTCACTTGGCAAAATGTCAGGTTTGCCAAGCATTTTATGCAGGAAAAATGGAGTGCAAATTAAGAAGAAGGGTATATGAACATAAGTACGACATACAAAATAAGAAAGAAACTAACGCTCTATACAAACATAAGCAGAACTGCAAAGATGCACATTTTTGATTTTTTGTTTCAGAAAGGGTGAAGTCAGATGGAAGGTGTGGTTTGTGGGAGGAAAAAATTGAGTATAGAGAGCTGTGGTGGCAGGTCATCCTGCAGGCTAATAAATATCCAGGGTTAAATGATTGTATTTCCATAGCCCCCCTTCTCGAGCTTAGAGCAGCAAAGTTATAAAACATATTTTTAGTAATGCCGTGACTTTTTGAAACAGTGGCAAAAAGTGTGATTTGCATTTTTATGTTTAATTTCTGTTTATTTTAAAAGGTTAACAAAAATGTAATATTTTATTGTTGTTGTGAACACTATTTGGATTTTAAAATTCCCTTTTTTTAGCAAGCTAAATGTTATGTGAGGTAGAAATGCATTTTTACATATGGCCAGGAGATGGCTATAGAAATTATGGAAAACTTTCCCTCTTTTTTACATAAGAAACAGTTGACGTTTCAGTTTTCAGTATTATATATTTATTTACTTTTTAACAGAACAACATGTTCAAAGAGAATAGATTATAACTATCAAATGATATATGTCTTTTTTTGGATATTTTCATTTTTATACTGAAGTAATTTAATATGAAGCTTTTTAACAAAGAAAATGCAAATATATGACTAATAAAGTTTTGTTAAAGGTTAGTTTTAAACAGTTTTAATAAAAAGCTTTGCGATAGTTTTTTAACTTAATTAGGATGTATATAAATTCATACACATGACTTTTTAGCCCACATCTGATGAAGTGTAGTAAAGAAAAACACAATTTGTAAAGTTAATGCAATGTATTGGTTGCTATTAAATTATTTGAATTAGACTGTCCAGAGCTTTACTGTTATGCCTTCCAGGGTCTACCTTTGGTTTTTAGTAGTATTTTGTAGAGACCTTGTGCAATTTTTGTCAGTGCCATATATATAGGTATGTATATATATGTACACATAGATATACAGGCACCCATATGTAGACATATATATATATATATATATATATATATATATATATATATATATAAACACATATATACAACATAAAACATATACACACACACAAACACACACACACACACACACACACACACACACACACACACACACACACACACACACACACACACACACACACACACACACACACACACACACACACACACACACACACACACACACATATATATATATATATATGGATCTACCTGACAACATCGACAGTGCATAACACCGACAACGACATCACCAACACCACATAATCGACAGTTCACAAACACGACACCTCATACACTCAACACATCATAACAACAACCAACAAACAAAACAAATCCCCTGTCCAAAAACCACACACACAACACAAGCACACCAAAATCCTAACAAACAAACACTAAACCTTACATACACAACTATCTACAACCCTAACTGAAACCCTAACCCTAAGGTCCGTCACTATCGCACACTCACCTAACCCGCGCCCTAACCCTAACTCACTTAACCCACCCCTAACTCAAAAAATATCACTACTGCACCCTTACCTAACCCGTGCTTAACCCTAACTCACTTAACCCACCCCTATCCCTACAGACCGTCAACATCGCACACTTACCTTACTCGCACTAACGTCCGTCACTACCAAGATACTTACACATCCTTTCCCCATCTCGGTGTTCTCCGCGTAGGTGTTTTCATCCGTCGGTCTTCTGACTTGTCGATCTTCTGGCGTCGGTGATTTCGTTGTCGGTCTTCTCATCTGTCGACGTTCTCAGGTAGACCCATATATATATAGATATATATAGATATATATATATATCTATATATATATATATATATATATATATATATATATATATATATATATGTATATATATATGTATATATATGTCTACATATATACAAACACACGCACATGCACACACACACACACACACACACACACACACACACACATATATATGTATATATATATATGTCTACATATATACAAACACACGCACATGCACACACACACATACACACACACACACACACACACACACACACACACACACACACACACACACACACACACACACACTCACACACACAGACACACATATATATATATATATATATGTCTACATATATACAAACACACGCACATGCACACACACACACACACACACACACACACACACACACACACACACACACGCATATGTATGTTAATACATGTCCCCTACATTACCACCACAGTGCTGCATGCTATGTGTGAGGGAACATCACACATAGTAATACACACAGACATATACAGCTGTAAGTGTGTGCAACTCGGACAGTTATGCCACACGTGAACCCCTTGTTGTGACCACATTGCCCTTGTCTGTGAAGTAGGGAATGGAAATATGGGGAAGGTTAGCAGATATATTTGTGGATGTAGTTCAGGTTGGTAGATATAGAGGGCAGCCTACTGGGGTGGTATATTACAAATGTGGTGGGTAAACACCCTGGAAGGTGTGTGTGGTCTGCGATGTGGAAGCCCCATGAGCCCCCATATGGAAACAATGGGAAAAAGGCCCCCACCCATTGCTAGTCACAACAGCAGTCTCATGGCATTGAAGTTGCCTGGCCTGAAGGCTGCGCAGGAGGAGCATGTGGACCCTGTGATTGTGTACTGGGGGCCTCAAGGTGCTGCATCACATCACACAAGTTTCTGTGGAGCCCCCTATGGAACAGACCCTGGAACTGACCCCGGGTGACAGGATCATGTCTGTGTGTGCCCCCAGGGCAGGGTACACCATACTCAGAGGTGGTTCCACCTGAAGGTAGTGCTGGAGCAGTAGATGAGGAGGCCACAGGGTGGGTCCCACATGTGATGTGGCCTGGTAACATGGCCAGATGAGGTGGGAGAGATGGCTCTGCTGGCAACTATTTCCTAAACATGTTATTGTGTCACTGTTATAAAACATATGTGGGTAGTAATAGTCCACACAATCCCAGAACATGTCCAACAGCATGCATAGATATTCCCAATAACACAGAATGACAGATGTGCAGCAATCACATAGCAAGCATACCACATGCATATATGGAACCATAGTGGTCCTGACAATGGCATGCAGGTGAAATAGTCTGTAACAGGCCAGCAATGATAATGTCCCCACAGGGAACATGGCTAAAAACACATAGCACAAAGTGTGGTACAATACAGTATATGTCCCAATGGTAGGTAAGCTGTAGCCATACCTACTGAGTTGTGTGAACAGTTCGTTTTCACTGATATGGTGGGTGGAAGACAGAGATGTTTATTAAAAACTATGGTAACTTTGCTGTATGAGTTGCTCAGACCTGTTTTCTTCTTTATGTCTTTCAGGCAAGATGTCCCATGGCCATTTACCAGTGTATTCAGCGGTGAAAAATGAGGTCAGTTTGAACCACCTTATACAACACTATCAGGTTCTGTTAGACAGGACAGCCCATGAGCAGCAGGAGCAGACTGCCCTGTGGAGCGATCTAGTCCACAGGGTCAGTGTTGTTGGCCTGCATAACCGTAGTTATGAAAAGCTCCAGCATCATTGTAGTGACCTGCTTTGCTATGCCCATCGGCATGCTGCTGCAGTCTGGGGGATCACCTCACAATGGGGGGGTCATGCCATCCATCACCCGGCATGTGTTGAGGAGCTCCTCACCAGCCTCGTGGCACCTGCCCACCCGCACCTCCAACAACTGGAGGAGACCATTGTGGAGATGGATGCTACCCACACACTGGCTGAGGAGCATGCAGGTAAGGCCACAGGGCACATCATTAGATCACTGTTGCATATGCATCTGCATCTGTACAGGTAGATCATGCATATGTGAGATGTCATATATATAGTCTGTTGCTGCATAGTAGTAATAAACAGATGTGCATAAGCTGTAGTAGTGTGGACTTGTACTGTTGATGTACTGTAATGCTGCACCCACCCTGGAGTGATGCCACAGTTGTGGCCACTGGCATCACATCTCTCATACACTTATGTAGGTCCATCTGGTATACCACCAGGGCAGCAGCCTGTAGCTGATGAGTATGGTTTATGCTCATGCTTGCCAATACACTGGGCATGTAATGGCCATGGTATATTCCATGCACACATCTAACACACCTACCCATAATGTATGCTGTACATGTTCACATATTGTTGCTGTTAACTGCACTGCATCACAGTGGTGACCATGATGGGGTATCTGAAGGGTATTTCAGACACCTGCATGATAACTAGCATCCTGTCATTGCAAAATGTGTCCACAGGGATAAACATAATGGTGGGATACATGGCCTACAGTAGGGACAAGTATGAAACATCATCCTTATACAGTGCTACAACAGTGTATATACCAGTATTACAATGGCAACTGTTACAGATTAACACTACGGCATATCATAATACTGTGATCCACAATGCTTAACACCTGCAACGTGGTCCCAACATGAGCACTGAGTGTGCAATATGGAACGGTATGTAAGGGCAGCAAATATGGGGAATACATACCTTCACAAACACTGGTAGCATATGTGTGCACACACTCCAGAGAAAATATAGTGGAGGCAGCTATTGAGGTACTGCCTGCATGCATTTGTCATGGAAATGCACTGTTCAGCAAGTACACATCCCCAATGTTACACCACATAGTGGTCAGATGTCCTAGACGTTTGGCCATCAAATGTGCACACTTACCTGCAGTAGAGGCAGGCATGGCTTGCACACATTGTACATGACATGGTGTGGGTCCCATACCCAACAGGTAGCACCCATGAGCTGCACATTTATCCATAACTCACCATTGCATATGCCATGGCAAACAGTGCAGACAGTCATGTATGTGGCGAGTATTTATGGGACAGGAATGATGTAGGACATAAACAGATGGCCACCCAAGACAAATGTTGTCACATGTAGCACACTAGTCATGCAGGCTGCCCATTAACATGCCACAACACTGAGGGGGTAGCAGGAATATCCAGCAAGTACTGGCTGTGCAGTACCCATGTCAGCAATTGACTGGACTCTGCAAGCATGTGGCCTATGGGTTAGGGTAAACAGATGTGACAGTTGTACCACAGAAAACATCAGCCAGGCCTCTCTACATGTAGTGTATGCATAACAGAAGAGGTCCCTAACAGTCATGTGTTGCAATGTGTACTGGTGTACCATGACCACAGTGGAAACATTCAGACAGTATTATGTAAGATACAGGTGCTGCACAACCAATGCCTTACCCCACCTCAGGCCCACCATCCTCATCTGTACTGAGCCAGTTCTAGTGTACATCTGTATGTTTGCCAGTCATTAGCTGGGACTAGGCTGTTACATGTGGTGTTCAGTGTTTGGGACACTGCAAACTGCACACATGTGTAGGCCATAGTTGTTAGGCATCTGCAAAAAGGCTGAAGGTGGGGAGGGTATGTCATCATGACACAGCAGTGCACTGCAGCAGGGATCCTAAGGATGTCAAGAATGGCTGTATCTGCACACAGTCAGGTTCAGGAACTGTGGCAGATGTAACTCTAACTCCACAGCAATAGTGATGGCAGTGTGTGAACTCCAAGGGATGTGCACATGAGTAGACCTTGCAATCATGCAGAGTTGGGGGACATGTGTAGGGCAGACTGACCATACACTGGCAAATGCAGATGACCCATGCTAGTATACCCCTACCAGGAATAGTGACTGCTGTAGTATACATAGCAATAGGTGCAACAAACCATCATGATAAGGGAGTGCACACATATGCACCCACAGAGTGTATGCATCGCGGTTGGCATCTGCACACCTAACACATTTCTTAGACACTGCATGTGAATATACAGGACATATGTCACATATCAGGCTCATGTAATGTTAATATATGCAGTGATGTGGTCCCATGGTATATCAAGGAAGAGTGCATCATATCAATATGGGTGTGTACACTCCCCATAGCCACAGTAAGGTTTGACAGTTGTCAGTGTAATAGTATTGTATTGGTCCTACATGCACCGATGATGTTAAGATCTATAAACCAGTTATCAAGCATTCACAAATGACATCTGTCCAGATATCATTCCAGGTATGTGTCGCTCAAACACATAGGGGTTGTGAACATTAGGGTAGACATAACTAACACAGTAATACACATTCAGCAATGGCTTGTACACCTGTGAGGATTGGTGCACAGTACATAGCAGGGTGCAGAACAGGTGCACAGCAATACTGTGTACATGGGTGCAGTGTTTTCCAGTGGAAGGGGCATCACCTACTAACACAGCCCATGCATCGCACACATGTATACTGTTGCTAGCGTGGATTGACTATAGTTGGACTGCATGCTGTTGAGTACCATATGTTATGCATGTTGACAAATGGGTAATGGGACGACTGTGTGTACTATTGTTGTGCAACCTTACCTGTAGGTGTGTGTATTTCTGTGTGTGTGTGTGTGTGTGTGGGGGGGGAGTTATTTTGTCTGTAAGTTAATTCTGGTGGAGTGGAGGGGGGGTTGATGAATGTAGGATGTGTGTGTGTGTGCATGTGTGTTTGTGTAGGTGTCCATGTATGCACATGTGTGATTGTCAGGTTGTTCATAGGCAGCACTCCCCTTTGTAATCGTGCAGTACATGGACATGGACTGACACATGAGTCACCAGGAATCCTTGTCTGATATGTAATCACAGGAAAGCTGATAGTATAATAAGGTCTGTAGCATGGAACATGCATTGTAAGGGAAAGTAGACACCAGGTATACCCTAATAGCAGAAAGGTGAATGACTATCCACATATGCAGCATGACAGATGCATTGGGGAATTATTAGACAACACCAGGGAGTGTGTCCATATATTACTGTTGTCCACATGATAAGTTGATTGAGCAGCAGATCTGGTATGTACTGAGCAATAGTTACATATGACACCTCAGTGTGCAACATTATGGAGTGAATATAGTAGCCCCTAACATATGGGGGCCATGCTCACGATGTCTGGACATACCCAGGGTGAACACTGGATGACAGCAGTGAAGTCATGTAAAACCTACTCCACTCAAGTCAAGGAGGCAATGGAGTAATAGGTCTTGTGTTGTGGTCTCTCATCTAGGCATTTAGAGGAATGATACATTAATGAGTAGTCCACAGAGAATAGGTAAAGAAATTTATTTAATCCACATAGATAAGCGCTTTCTTTGTACAGACTTCAACAGATCTACAAATTTTATTTAAAATCCTTACTTTTTATAGGAAATCCTAAAAAACATGTGACAACACATCTTATAAATATTCATTAGATCAATCCAAATACCTTATATATGTTTAAAATTCATGAAAAGAACTGTATTATATTATACATATTCAAATTAAACAGTATTCCTTATTCCTTAATGTTAAAATATACATTTAAAAAGTATATAAAATTGTTATTCAAAGAATATTGGCTCTATGCTTGAGTTCCGGTTTGATACTTATAGCCTCATTCAAACCTGGAAAAAATGTTGCATTTAGTTTAAATTGCCATTTGGATTCTGCCTGAAGTAATTTATTTTTCCAATCTCCCCCTCTTGGATCCATCTTAACTATCTCTAGGATCCCAAAAATGAAACTATGTGTGGGGTTAGTTATAATATGCTTACTAAGAGCATTTTTTTCCTCCTTTTTTAAAATACAATAACAATGCTCATAAATTCTACGGTTTAATTTTCTCTCTGTTTTTCCTATGTAGAAACAAGTACAGCCTTTACACGTGGCCAAATATACTAACCCCTTAGATGTACAGGAACCATACATTAATTTAATAGTTATGTCATAGGGTGCCAGTAAAAACTGTGCCTTTTCATTAATATACGAACATTGTTCACAGCATCCACATTTATGCGTCCCAAACTTAGTGCCAGACAAGTGTGTTGTCTTATTATCTAACATAAACTTTAAATTTTTATCTACTTTATAAGTAAACATTGGTTCAGAACCTATATATTTATAAATATCCTGATTACATTTAAGCATGGACCAATTTTTTGATATAATCTTCTTAACTTCTTTAGCCGTTTCCCCATAAGTAATGAACATAGATTGGGAAAAATCTTGAATTCCCTTAGGTCTCATATTTTCATCCTCGGTCCCAACACCTAATAATGCCATATATTTGACATTCCATAAGGCCAAAACTTCATCCCGGATGTTATTTACAAAAACTAAAGGGTACCCCCTCTCCACAAACATATTAGTTACTTTGTTAATTTCTCTTTCCACTAAATCTATCCTTGAACACATTCTAACCACCCTCACCATCTGACCCTTAACAATATTTCTTTTCACATGTGGAGGGTGGTTGCTAGAATATTCCAAGTAATCATTAGAGAAGGTAGATTTTCTAAAAATACTAGAGAAAAAATTATTGTTAACATAATCCTTTGCTATATTCACATCTAAATAGTTTATACCATCCTGATTACCATTCCCTGTAAATTTAAAATAAGAGCATATATTATTGATGTAAGTTAAAAAGGTGTCAAAAGAATTTTCATCTTTCCATAAAATAAATAAATTATCTAAAAATCTAAAATATTTAACCCATTCACCATTAAATGGGGATGTGAAAATAAATTGTTTTTCCCATTCATGCAACATTAAATTGGCAAAAATAGGGGCGCAGCTGTTACCCATCGCCACCCCTTGTATCTGTTTATAATATTCGCCTTCAAAAGTAAAAAAATTATTTTTTAAAATAATTTCCATCAAATCATTAATAAAATTTATCATTTTACCCCCTAAATTACTACGTCTGATTAAAACATCACTAAAAAACTGCAAACCTATTGCATGAGGTATGGAAGTAAATAAATCAATAACATCTACAGTAGAAAAATAACAATCTTTGTCAAAGGAATCATTATTAAATTGTCTTAAAAAATCCCATGAATCTTTTAAAATATATTCTATAGGGGCTATTGAATTTTTTACTATACGGTCAATAAAAATCCCCAAGGAATTTGTTATACTATTCCTACCAGATATAATTAACCTATAAGGCGGGTCCCTTATATTTTTATGAGTGTTAGGTATCCCAAAACATACTGGTATAGTGGGATACTCCACATTTAAAAAATTAAACAATTCCTCATTTATAACCCCTTGTACCAAAGCATCTTCTAAGAAATATTTAATCTTCCTATAACTAATATTTATCTCATTTTTAGAAATTGTTTCATACTTGTCTGAATCCATGAGTATACCAGTAATTTTGTTATTATAATCCACTTTATTAATAATAGCCATACCTCCGCCTTTGTCCGGTCTCATAAACCTCACTTCCTCATTATTCCTAAGTTCTTGCAATAGTTCATTTTCATCCTTAGTTAAATTATGCTTTCTATAAGGATAATCATGTAATTTTTTAAAAATCTCTTGTTCAGTAACTTTCTCAAACGTATGTATTAAGGGTAGAAGAGGGGGGGTTCCAACAACTTTTTTTATAAATAATAGAGTTGGAATTTTCAAACTCTTTCTGATTGTCCTTAAATATACATTTAAAATTTAATTTCCTACTAAATAATCTAAAATCTGTTAAAATTCTGCTAATATCCACTCTTCTAGATGGTACAAATTTGAGTCCTTTCATTAAAAGGTGAAACAAGTTCTTAGTAATAGGAAATGCTGCATAATTAAATATTTTAAAACTTTTATACACAAAAATTATATCATCAGACGCCTTTATATCATCCAAATTCACATTCTTTGTTTCTCCATGCATCTTATCACCATCATTGTTCCCTTTAGTTAATGGTAACTGTTCTTTCTCAGATAGGATGTGTTTGTGTATTTGGGCCTTACTGCCCCATCCCCTCTTGGACCTAAAAAAACATTTTCTTGTCGATTTCCATTCCTATTCATTAATCTTTCCGATCTCCTAAATTGTGGAAATTCAGAATCATAATTATTTCCCCTATTACTAAAATTACTATTTTCCCTATCTTCCTGTGTAGGGCTGGAATTCCCATTTCCATCAGTTCCATAATAGGCCTTAGGAAAAACATATGCTTTATCATTTTTATATTCAAATTCATCACGTAAAAGCTTTTTCTTTTTCCTAATAATATTATTATTTAATTCACCTTCCACTTTATCAAAAATTATATTATATCTATATGCATACTGGTTAAAAACAGCATCATCCATAATACTACTATTTAATACATCCACTTCACTTAATAATATATCAATCTTTTTGTTATTAATATTAATTATGAACTCCATTAATTCAAATCCGTGCCGGTCAAACATTAATAGTAAATCTTCACATTCAGGGTCTGTTTTTTTCAGCCCAATTGGGAATTAAAACATTCGTAGCCCCTTAGGGAGCCTTTTACAATGTATACATTCATTTAAATACGAGTTATCACACTGTAATGCTCTTATTTTGTTCATTTTACTTTCAAGTGCTACTAACCTAGAGTCCATACTGTTTTTTTCTTTTGCTGGAGCATTACTGCCAAAAAAAGAATGTGCACGACTAGACCATTCTCTTAGTCTATCCCCAGATATATCTACATTTCCAAAGTTCGTTTTGGTATTCACCCCCAAAGTATTATGTCCGTTTTCTATCTGAATACCATTACTGTCCTTATTAGAACATAAATCGACTCTGAATAATGCTCCTGACCCTCCACGTTGTTGTACACCATCAGGAACGCGTGTTTCAACTGCCGTTGTTGCTCCAATACGTGAAACCGGAAGTGCTGTTCCGTTTTGCTTCCCCTGAGCCCCAGAAGCTCCGTTTTCACTCTCACAGTTCCGTTTTTGCAGCTGTAACACTGAATCCTGCAAAATGGAAACCTTTTCCGTTAATGCTGCAATAAGGTCAAACAAATTCTCATTGTTATTACCAGATTTCTGCCCACTTGGAAAATCTGAGAAAACGAGTTCTTCCTCGAAAACGGGAAATAAATCATTGCTCTCCATCCTGAACCAAGCTGTAGTTTCTAGTAGGCGAGGCAAAGCAACCAAAAACGAAAAAAAGCCACCAGCAGTTAGAAAACCAGGAACCAAATGTACTGCTGAACATTTACTGAACCAGCGTTTTCGAGGAAGAACTCGTTTTCTCAGATTTCCCATGTGGGCAGAAATCTGGTAATAACAATGAGAACTCAAGCTTAGAGCCAGTATTCTTTGAATAACATTTTTATATACTTTTTAAATGTATATTTTAACATTAAGGAATAAGGAATACTGTTTAATTTGAATATGTATAATATAATACAGTTCTTTTCATGAATTTTAAACATATATAAGGTATTTGGATTGATCTAATGAATATTTATAAGATGTGTTGTCACATGTTTTTTAGGATTTCCTATAAAAAGCAAGGATTTTAAATAAAATTTGTAGATCTGTTGAAGTCTGTACGACGAAAGCACTTATCTATGTGGATTAAATAAATTTCTTTACCTATTCTCTGTGGACTAGTTATTGGCATTCAGCAGTACATTTGGTTCCTGGTTTTCTAACTGCTGGTGGCTTTTTTTCGTGATACATTAATGAGTGGTATTAATGAGTGTATGTTACCAAGTGTGATGCAGGATGGAGAACTTATATAAATAAACGTGAGACTGTCTGTAAACTCAGGGACAGGTAGGTGTTATTGTGGAATTTTAGTGTGTGTGCATGTGTGTGTGTGTGTGTGTGTATGTGTGTGTGTGTGTGTGTGTGTGTGTGTGTGTGTGTGTGTGTGTGTGTGTGTATGTGTGTGTGTGTGTACTGTTATGCAATGCTGTACAGGTCTTAAAGTGCATTTTTTGTTCTCCCCAACAGGTGGTGAGGTGGGTCACAGTCCCTCCAGCATGCAGTCTATGTTGATGTCCATACAGGCACTGAAGATGATGATAGGACTGTTGAGGGACAGGCGGGGTTGTCACAGGCCGAAACTGCACCACCGTTTGACATCCACCTCTTAGCCACTTCAACCCCTCACACAGTTACAGTGCCTGTACATACCCCATCACCAGTGGCCATAGCACAGGGACAGATGGTGGTCATTGGCAGTGCATAGGAGAGTGTGGTTACTATGCCTACTGTGTCTGGTCACAGCAGGCATAGCTGGATGTCTGACAGGGCACCACATAGGCAGATGTACCAGGGTGCTCGTGGTAGGTCCGCTGGTCATCATGTCCCTGGCAGATGTGCCACATCTGGTACCACCAGGCGCATATTCCAGACTGCCATGGGAGTGCAGGCAGATATGGAACTGTACACCAGACAGGGCCTGAGGCTGCAGAGGGCTGCTCTCTCATCTGTAAGCAACAACTTCCATGAACTTGCTGGTGCCCTCCGTGATTATACTGAGGTCATGGATAGTTGGTTGGGTGAGATGGTGGGCCTCATCAACTGCGATTTGTCCATGCTTGAACATGTGGTGGGAGTGGGGCGATGGCCACATGGATGTAGGCCAGCAACACTAACAGCTAGTGGTTGATGTGGATGTGCCAGGACACCAAGCTGCTCCCGCAGTGGCAGTACTAGCCCCAGCACTGCAGGTAGAGGTACTGTCCACACCACACCACAGCAGGCCATGTGCACATGGCCTTGGCCAGTCCTAGGAAGGACCTGGTTCCAGTGGACAGCTGTCATCATCAGAGGAGAGTAGCAGATCCTGGCCTGTACCTGGACATGCCCATGGAGCCTCTGGCAAGCACAGTTCACGTGTCCGTGGCCGGAGGCGGTGAACTGCACATTCTGCTAGGTATGGTCTGCAGCTGTCCAAGAAACACCTGTACAGGGCAGTTGCATGGCAGAACTGTGTGCATGCCTACCCACACACTATACAAACACACCTAGGGCAACCCCATACCTACACACACCACATCACAATGCCCATTTCAACTAATTACACCCCTCACCCACACACATGGTGTCAAACATATGGCCCACCCTCGGTCTCTGGCAAACCAACAACACACCCTGTACATATGATGATACCTGTGCCACATCCTTGTTATCCATAACATCGAAGCAGGGGAAGGCTAAAATGGTTCTGATGCAAATGGTGACTTTACTACAGTGCACCAATGTACAGCTGTGTAACATGTCAGAAGTAATGTTTAATGCATACATGTTAAGTAGTGTAGCTGTTCAGCCATGATGCATTATTGCTGTAACACTGAGTGATTGTGGTCTCCATAATGTTATACTTTTGTGTGTAGGTGTACATGTGTCAGCAGGAGGATGGTCTGCAGTCATATTCTACAAGGGGTATGGCACTGTGGTGACACCATTGCTGTGACATATCCTGAGTATAGGTGAACACATGTCACAGGTTTGTGTAACAGTTACTGCCTGTGCCACATGGACAGCTGGCCTGCTGGGACATGTATAATCAGCAACCTGATGCAGACCCATCCATATACACACACACTCTTACTTGGAAACACTGTGACTAGACCCCTACCAAGGTATATAGGGCTACTGAAGTGTGTGGCTTTCATTGCACACACCCCACAGCATTTAGGGTGAGGTGTGTTCCATGTTACATGTTACATGCATAACATCCCCAGACATGCACAGTATGGTAATGGGGGATGTAAAGGTTGTATATGGACAATACATAGTGTGACATATCATCATATACACATTAACAGACACATAACAGGCAGGCACACATCCGAGAGACCTGAGCCTATAGGTGCTAACTAACTTGTCAGTGTGTCCAATGTGTTACAGGTAGGCTGCACACAGCACATGAATAACTGGGCTGGATTATGGTATCAGTTACCTGTATGGTTGATGGTGACAGTGGTCACCATACAGTGGTACATGGAACATGTACCAGGTGTACCATGGTGTAATGACAGTGTACACAGCACCCACATCCCACAGTGGATATTGTACTCACTGGAACCCATGATGACACTCTGACATACCCACCATCACACATTGCCCATGACTGCGATATAACCTATTGTCCATCCAAACAGTGGTACTACAGGGATATGCATCTAATGCACATGTCACAGGCATAGTAGGGTGATGCATTGTCATGCCTCACCTATGGGCAACAACAACACTATCCATACTACTGTGTGACAATGCGTATTGTAATAAGAGTATGTGGCCTCAGAATTCTGCACCCTACAGATATACAGACATGCACACATGCACACACTTGCCAGAACTCAGTGGGTATCCCATGCCTATTGACCCATTTGTACAACACTGCTGTGCTGGTACTGCAAGGCTCATGTAGCCATTAGGGAGAGAAGCATAACAGGATACATGTAATGTCCGGTACAAGAGCAGCCACATCTTACTATGGCAATGGGTGTTGCAATGGGTGTGAAGGCCCTCATGGTATTCACAACTACAGGTGTACTAACATAGAGACACTGCTATCCTTAGTAATACACATGTACACATTTGTCAGTACTGAGATACATCGCTGTGGGTGGTCATAGGTGTGTACCTGGCTATTGTCCATGGAGAGATGGTAAGTGTAGGGGATGTGTGTACAGTGGTATCATGCCACTTGCCATGTGCAAGCAAGCAATCCATCAAAAGACACCACTGTGATGACCCTCAGGGTGAGAGTGAAATTTATCAGCCAATCCTCTGGGTGCCTCCTGCAAATAGCTACTGAGGTGATCCAGTTGACATGTATGCAACATGTATTACAACACATGGTTAGTGTCTGTGATGGAGACCTGTACCCAAGCATGTTCTGTTGACTGTGGTAATGTAGTGGACGTACCTGTGGCATG
>NC_056738.1:221879727-221924727 GCF_019279795.1 Protopterus annectens
AGTGTGGCTCAGGGGTGTACCTTCAGGATTGGCCCACACAGGTGTGTATTGTAGTCACCATCCAGTCATCTGGGTTACTATTGTGTGTGTCCAGTGCTGTGCAATGCTTGCCATGTATGTGTTCTATAGTCCATGAAACGGACAGTGTCTGGGATGTGCACGCATCCCACATGCATGTTCAGTGACATGTGGAACTGCACTTGGGGTATCTGGCCCATGTTGTGTACACAGATTGTTATCATCAGATGTGCCAATCTTGGCCTCATGTGGTGGGAACTGGTAATGGACACCGGGTTGACCCTGCACTGATATTGATTGCATAATACAGGTATTTCCTTGTGTCAGTGGCATCAGTCCATACAGAGCATGTGTTTAAGGCATGGTATATTCTTTGTGGGTCACATTTGATGGCACTACAGTTGTTGCAGGCGTTCAGTGGGGAACATAGTGAAGGTGCACTGTCTGCAAATATGTGCCTATTGTAGTGATGGTACAGGGTGCCATGCCCTCTGTAGTCCACTGCAATCATACCATGGTTACTATCTGTGGGCAATATACAGAGTACTACTAACAAAGTGGTTGTTGCCTAGGCAAGTGTGTTTGTATATGAGACATGGGTCGAGAGTGTTCTCTGGGAATTACAAGGGTTGTCTAAGATGTTCGCCAGGCCTTGATATCACATGTAGGGGTATGGATTGGCAACCAAAGCCTCTCAGCTATATGACATATGTTATCCTTGTAAGGTGGACATTGTGACATATAATAGGCCCACCATATAAGAAATTTGCAAAACCCACTCCACCATGAGTCCAGTTGTTACACACTCATAGCCATCTCCACACAGGATATGAATGACAGACACACACACACCAAATATCACAGTTGCCATGTCTGGAATTGGAACTCCTACCTAACTAGTTCAGCACACGACAGCATTTTGCAGTTACAGGACATGCCACGGAGATTACTGGACTATGTCTTCCCCAAAGGTGGATTTCAAAGGGAATGACATAAGCAGGCATGCCAAAGAAGGGCAATGGAGGTTGTATTGACTTTGAATGGCCTCAAAAGCATTGCTCCCTACACAGACAAACAAACACAAACATCCACACTTGCTATGTTTGGGAAAATAATTCCTACCTAACTAGTTTTTCACACTACAACATTACACAGTATAGGACACACCACAGAGATTACTGGACTACTTCTTCCCCAAAGGTGTATTTCCAAGGGAATGACATCAGCAGGTTTGCCAAAGAAGGGCAATGGAGATTGTATTGACTGTGAATGGCCTCAAAAGCATTACTCCCTATGCTGACAAACAAACACAAACACACAAACATCCACACTTGCAATGTTTAGGAATAGAATTCCTACCTAACTAGTTTTAGCACACTACAGCATTTCGCAGTTACAGGACATGCCATGGAGATTACTGTACTATGTCTTCCCTAAAGGTGGATTTCAAAGGGAATGACATCAGCGGGCATGCAAAAGAAGGGCAATGGAGGTTGTATTTACTTTGAATGGCCTCAAAAGCATTGCTCCCTACACAGACAAACAAACACAAACATCCACACTTGCTATGTCTGGGAAAAGAATTCCTACCTAACTAGTTTTTCACACTACAGCATTACACAGTATAGGACATGCCACAGAGATTACTGGACTACTTCTTCCCCAAAGGTGCATTTCCAAGGGAATGACATCAGCAGGTTTGCCAAAGAAAGGCGATGGAGATTGTATTGACTGTGAATGGCCTCAAAAGCATTGCTCCTTACACAGACAAACAAACACACACACAAACATCCACACTTGCCATATCTGGAAATAAAACTCCTCCCGAACTACTGTATCATACTACAGCATTACACTGCTCTAGGATGCACCACAGAGATTACTAGGCTACTCTTTCCCCAAAGTTGTATTTCAAAGTGAAAGACATCAGCAGGCATGCCAAAGTAAGGCATTTGAGATTGTAGTGAGTGTGACTAGCCTAAAAAGCATTGATCCCTACACAAACACACACACACACACACACACACACACACACACACACACACACACACACACACACACACACACACACACACACACACACACACAGTTGTCATGTCAGGAATTAGAACTCCTACCTAACTAGTTTATCACACTACAGTATTACTCAGTTATAGGACACACCACAGAGATTACTGGGTTACTTTTTCCCCAAAGGTGTATTTCAATGTGAATGACATCAGCAGGCTTACCAAAGTATGGTACTGGAGGTTGTAGTGACTGTGAATGGCCTCAAAAACATTGTTCCCTACACAGACAAACTAACACACACATTTGCCACATATGGGATTAGTACTCCTACATAACTAGTTCCTCACACTACAGCATTACACAGTTATAGGATATGCCACAGAGATCACTGGACTATTCTCTCCCCAAAGGTGTATTTCAAAGTGACTGACATCAGCAGGTTTTCCATAGTAGGGCAATGGGGAGGGCAGTTTATGTGCATGGACCATAACCCATTCATCTAGAGGCAGACACACCACACTCAAGCACATACATGTTTATATTCCACAGGTATGTGTATACAACTGCTAGATGACTACTGCCTTGTACAGTCATGTTGCACAGTTAGTACTAGCACCACAGAGGCTATAATGCTAAGGGATTCCAGAGGCAAATGTCTATGGTGAATGACATTTACACATCATGTGGTTGTAGCCATTTTGCTGTGTGCTGGTTGGGACAGGCCTCATGATGGAAGGCTATTTGTTACAGTCATTCTCTTCCACACATCTATGTATGTGTACTTTTGGCATATTATAGTGTGTTGTCCTTGGTTATATGTGTGTATTCCTATCCAATGTGTGTGCAAAGCATGACTGGTGCATACTGAGGAGTGTATGCATTAACATCTGCAACTGTCAGATATGTATGGTCCACTGTTGTTGCCACACATGGGCTTCATTTCTTTAAGTGTGTGAGCATGCCCAGTATGACCTTTCAGTATTTTGTTGTCTGACATTGCCTTCATTTCTCTATGTGTGGGAGCATGCCCAGTATGACCTTCTGTATAGAATGTGTGAATCCATTCCAGGTAGATTGTACTCCAGTGCAGACTTTTGTGTTCTACACCTACAGCTAGCAAACTGTTTCTGTAGGATATCTGTAGATCAGTTGACAATAGGGGGTCAAACAGGGCAAGGGATAGTGGGTATTGTAGGTAATTGTGTATGTGCTGCCCCTGCTATATGGTCCTTGTGTTAGCAGAGATATTCAGACACGTGTTCTGTTATGCAATGTGATGTTTTATGTCATCAAGTACTGTCAGGTAGACATATGTGCTCGCAGTGATGTCCTGGGGAACACAAGGAGAATGCAGCTGTGTCCAGTATTGTGGTCAAACGACTACATCTTCTTGCATACTAATGCCATTCTGGAGGAGTAGCTGCAGACACTTACTGCTGAGTCTGTGTAACTGGTTCAGCACCTTGGTACAATGGTGGCAGAGGATCCCATACTTGAACATCCATCAATGTGACAGTATGGCCTTATCTTGCTGTGGCTTACAGCTGTACAGATTCACACAGGTTACCCAGAGGTAGGGGTCATAAGTCAGAACATTATCCCTATTGTGGTTTATGAGCAGGTTTGTAGCCACCCATTCTTGTGTTTGCAGCCAGGGATAGTATGTGCACATGGCTGTGTTTCGGACTTCGCACACTCCATGCTGCCCATGCTCTCACCCCCACCCCTATATTATTCTATCCTCTTCCATACATTATGCAAACATTCTCTGATACTTTCGCTATAGTTATCACCTCATCACAGCAGTATATTGGTGTTGGTCCACAGTTCATGCAGTAGGACATGGTGGACATGTTACTGTGGTTTGTCTACATGACCTTGCATATGGGTTCTTTGGATTGTGTTTTGTTGTTATTTGGGAGTCCATGACATAACATACACTGGCATTATGGGTGAGACACAGAACTTTGTCAGAGGACTGTAGGCCATTTGATAGTGATGCAGGCCAGCTGTAGCAGGTCATTGCATTCTGTTAGTCCTGCAGTCCCAGACTGCAATACAGTATATTTCCCTGGTGTGATAGGGTAGGTGTGCTAGGTGTTCATGCCAATACTTTCTGTCAGTATTGATCCAGTGGTGTGGATGCTGGCAGGGTGCTGCTTACAGCTAGGGGCACACCTACATGGGATACCTGCACTGCATGCTGCATTCTTTCTCTATTGTCATACACAGGTGGGGGTCATATTGTACCCATTCCCAACAGCAACGATAAGACCAGAGAGGTACATGTGGGTGATGGTTGGGTAAGCTGGGTGCATGTGTGCTATGGACACTACTTGCCTCTGACTCACAGATATACATGGGGCATTCCACATATGCTGGCTTGTTCAGGGACATTAGCTGTTTCTCAATACATCATTCCTATGACCTTTGTGGTCTGCGAGTGTTTGGCCAGATGACATCAGTATTCCCTACTACAAGCCCAGATAATATGCTGCAAAACTGTATGTACAAGTGTGTGTCCATTTAATGGTTACACATTATATACTGTCTGTCTGGCGTACTTCCCCCTGTGTACTGCTTATATATCTGGCCCAACAGTCATGCCATCTCCATCTTTCAGATGGTGACACATATTGCTTCCATACATTTACATTTGCTTACTGCTAGAATGTGTGATACTGGGGAACATTGTGTTTGGAATTGTAGTTGTAAGGACTTGGCCCTGTCATGGGCAGTACTGGGCAATGGCCACCAGGACAAACCTCACCATGCATACATACTGACCACTTTCACACAATATAAAACACAAACCGACCTAACACATGCATACTGTACACATGCTACAAGCTATTCTGCTACCTTGGCCACCTCAGATAATCTGTACTCCACTGGTATTATACCTACACATACATGTTAATACATTTCTACATAAGATGGGGGGCACACCAGACTGTTACTACATGTCTACATAGGAATGGGAGGGGAACACCTGACTGTTACTACATTTCTACATAGGATTGGGGGGCACACCTGTGTGTTGTGTGTTACTATGTGTCTACATAGGACTGGGAGGCACACCTGACTGTTAATACATTTCTGCATGGGATTGTGGGGGGCACACCTGTGTGTCACTATGTGTCTACATAGGAATGGGGGGCACAACTGACTGTTACTAAGTCTCTACATCAGATTGGGGGGCAAACCAGACTGTTACTACATTTGTATATAGGAATAGGGAGGCACACCTGACTGTTACTACATATCTACATAGGATTTGAGGGGCACACCTGACACTTGTACCCATTTACTATGACTGCACTGGTATGTCAGGTATTCTATTCTGTATTCTAACCTATCATGCTGACTAGAGGCATATCAGTGTACTACAGGTCTTAGGCTTGATTGACCTACGTATCAGTTTCTGACTTCTTACCCTTCAGAACTAACATCCCACTGCCTGACCTGTTGTAGTCTGTCTGTGTAGGCCTGGGGGGAGATTACCCATAGCCATCATTCAGAGGCCATAGCACAGCCTTTGTTTGTGTTTGTCTACACCTGCCCTGCTGGCTGAGACTGTTGTTGGGTATGTGAGCCTCCCTGACTGGCATGTGTGTCATATGGACACACATGTGGCCCAGTACATTTCCTGCAGTGGGTTTTGTCACCATGTGTAATACTGGCTACTATGATCACACCAGTATTTGTTACAGATCTCATGCTGCCACTATAGGTGTCTACTATATGCTGGCATCCCATTCTGCCACCCAATTCCCTTGCATGCTTACATCCATACCATAAATACAAGTAACAACAAACACACTACTCCATTCAGCAACTGGTAGGAAGATTGACATGCCTTGTGGTTGTGCCAGTATTGAAGATGATGTTCAAGGGTTTCCTATGTCAGATGCACATAGTACACTCCCTATACATGGTTGAGCACAGGTAGTGTCATGTTTGGCATCCCTTTTACTGTATGTGCGAGTCAGAGATAGGTGTCATTCCCGGGGTATCTACTGTGTCAGTATATGTGCTATGCTTTGCCTATTTGCCAAGGTCAGTGCATACTGGGCATGCCTTCTTATGTCTATTAAGTCAGGGTCAGGTTGTTCCTCCTCCGAGTTACTCTGTACCTGTGCAGGCCTTGGCAATGGTGGGGGGGCTGTGTGGCCCTGCCCCATGCTGTTACTGCTGCAGCTGTTTCTGCAGGATCATATTCTGTAGCATGGCACATATGATGACAATTTCAGTACATGTAGCTAGTGAGTACTGTAAAGCTCCACCAGATGTGTCCAGGCAGCAGAACCATAACTTGAGCATCCCAAACATGCTCTTTTATAATTCTGGTCTCTGCATGTGCCTCATTATGGAGTTTTTGTTCGGGTTTGTGTGCATTTCTGATGAGTGTCATCAGCCACGGCTCCAGTGCATAACCAGCATCCACCACTAGGTGACCATAAGGGATGTCCCCATTGGTAAATCACTGGTACAACTGTGTCAGATGACAGATGTGGGAGTCATGATAGCTTCCAAGTCAGACAGCACATACATTCATTATAATGCCCTGGGCATCACACACAACCTTGCAGTTGATGGAGGGGAAGCACTTGTGGATGATGTAGACCTTACCCTGCTCACTGGGTGGTTCTCTGATGCATATGTGCATGCAGTCCATTGCACCCACTACCTCAGGGTATTTTGGTGGAAGAGACACATATTGCTGGCCAACTCCTCACAGGTGTTGGGGAAATATACGTGCTCACCGGCATCTGCTGACATGGCATCCAGGAACTGGTGGAGTACCCTGGATGCTGATGCCTGTGAGATCCCCATGATATCCCCAGTTGGCCTTTGGAAGGTACCTGTGGCTAGTATTCTTAGGCCTACACATACGTTAGTATCCAGTGGGATGGGTTCCCCCTCTGTTAGCTCTGTGTGTCAGGCATGGCTGGTACAGCTCAACAATTTGCTGTAGAAGGTCCCTGTCCACCCTATATCACTCCACTATCTCCAGCTCATGTAGTTCCTGGTGGGTTACTCTGGGTCTGTACACTCTTCTCCATCTCCTCACTGTGGGTTGATCGACAGCATTCTCATCCTCACCACCCTCAGCCTCTTCCACATGTTGATGTATGATAGCTGCTGCAGCCCCTATCATTTTGTTAGTTTTTATTTGTCAGAATCTTCCCGTTTGTATACACCGGTGGGAAAAACCAGAGGGAAAGTGTTTGCATAGTTTATACTAATGTTCTGGTCTGAGCTGGGCTGCTGCCTCTGTAATTGTCTGATTCTAATACATTTCACCTGCCAGCTATGCTAGTTCTCCTTAATTACCTTCCTATTGCTGTTATCACTTCCCATTGCCTTCCTGTTTAAGTCCAGGGGCATGCCACACAATCACAGTGCTCAGATGTTCACGGAGCTGGTATTTCCTGGTTTACTTTTTTTTTTCATTTAAAACCAATTGCACGGTACGCATACCCACTTAGGCAATGTAAAGAGTGCTAGGCAGCCTCAGACACACCCCCTTGCTTAACTCTGCTAAGCTAAGGCAAACCCGAGCCACAGGGCTCCATTCCACTTACAGTATGCCTGCCACACCCCCTATGATGGCAGCTAACTCTTAGGCTTGAACCATGCTATTCCTGAACTTACACTGTTGGGTGCTAACTAGCACTGAGGGGAAATCTGGGATTCAGTATCATTCTCCTCATTTGCATAGGATTGCCTGCTAATGCATAGTTACAGGTCCCACATTGAGCCTCCCACTTAGCAACCACTATTCACTGGCCATGTTGTCTTCTGCCTGCCACTGAGTATAATGGCAAAATAGTGATTTTGGTTGGAATGCTTATTTCAGGTTATATTTTTATATTTTCGGCCCGATCCCATTTGTGCACCATTGCCCTACGCTTAAACATCCGAAATCGGCTAAAAAAAAGTTATTTTTTTTATTTTTGCAACAGTTTTCCATACCAATGGCCATATATTTAGCCATTGGCATGGTTTCCACATAATATACACACTTTATTTGGAGCTTGGCTCCGTTTTGTAGTTTGCAGAAATGTACTCGGTTACTAACCAAGTACATTTCTGCACACTACACTAGTCCTGCACGGCTGGCTGACAGCTTCCTGGATCAAACATTCACCTCATTTGCATGGTTTTCACCTGCAAATGGGGTAATTTGCATACAGGAGCTGCGTTTGTGCAGGAATAGTGCAGGAGCGCTCGTGCATGCCCCTGCAGCTTACTCCTGGATCGCACGGCAGACATATTGCCTCCTGGAGCTCCTGCACTGTTCCTGCACACCATGCAGGGCTTGCTGAATCTGGGGGATAGAAGAAGCTGAAGTACAAGAACTAAAGAACTTTTGGTGGAGGAAAATACATCTTCCACTTCAAGGCAAATTACAGAAGAAACCCTCACTTTTTAGACTTATCAATACTCCACATGCACAATAGAAAAGCTAGCATAATATAAACTATAAATGAATAACCAATTATATCCAATGTAACAAACAGAATTAAAAACAAACAAAAAAATTGAACAAGCTCACCATTTTGCAAAATGTATTAAGTGCTTTCATTTTCAATGATAACAGAACTTCACCAGGATACCATACAAAAACAAGCAACCAAATTTAAATAATTATGATGCATCACATGACCTGACCACACCATCAGCTATCATATATATTAAAAATCTTTATACCCAGAAACCTGAATGCTTTCCAATCATTTTAAAAGACTATCCTCGGGATTCAGCAAGCTCTGCATGGCATGCAGGAATAGCGCAAGAGCTGTTGCATGCAATATGGCCAATGAGCGATCCAGGAACAAGCTCCTGGGACATGCACAAGTGGTCCTACACTATTCCTGCATAGATACAGCTCCTGTATGCTAATTATCCCATTTTCTGGTGAAAATCATGCAAATGAGGTGAATTAGCAATCCAGGAAGCAGGCAGACATCTGTTCAGGAATAGTGTAACTTGCAGAAATGTATTTGGTTACTAACTGAATACATTTTTGCAAGTTACAAAACGGAGGCATGACAGCTCGAAAGAAAGCATGTTTGCAATGTAGTAGGCATGCCAATGGTCAAATATGTCACCACTGGCATGGGAAATAGTTGCAAAATTATAAAAAATAGCTTTTATTTTTTTTGGCCAATTTCAGCCGTTTAAGCATAGGGCAGCAGTGCACAAAAGGGATCGGCCTGAAAGTAAGAAAAAAAGTTGGAAATAAGCTTTTAAACCTAAAACAGCATTTTGTCATGATAGTCAAAGGCATGCATAAGACAACAATACCAGGGAATAGTGGTTGCTAAGGGGGAAGGCTCAATGTGTGTGTGGTAACTATGAATTAGCATTCTGTTTTATGCAAATGAGGGGATTGATACTGAATCACAGATTTTCTCTCAGTGTTAGCTTGTATCCAACTGTGTAGGTGCAGCAACACCATGGTATAAGTATAAGTATAAGAGGTAGATGGCCTCATAAGGGGGAGTGTCATGCATGCTGTATGTGTATTGGAGCACTGTGGCCCATGTTTGCCCTTAGCTAAGCACAGCTAAGGAAGGGGGGTTGTCTGAGGCTGCCTAGCAGTCTTTACAGTGCCTAAACCAGTGTGCACGCTGCGTACCGGGTTTTAAACAAAAAAAACAACAAAAAAAAAACAAACAAACAAGAAATAGCAACTATGTTCACATCTGAGTACTGGGTATGCACGGCGCACCTCTGGGCTAAAACAGGAAGGCAATGTAAAGAGAAAACAGCAGAAGGAAGGCAATCAAGGAGAACTAGCATAGCTGGCAGGTGAAATGTATCAGAATCAGCCAATTACACAGGCAGCAGCCCAGGCCAGCACACTACTATAAACTATGCAAACATCTTTCACTCTCTTTTTCCCCACAAACTCTACACCACCGGTGCACACAGATGGGGAAATTTTACCTGACAAAGGTAACAAAATGTTAGGGGCTGCTGTTGCTCTCATACATCAATATGTGAAAGAGACTTTGGGTTGTGAGGATGTGAATGCTGATGCCCAACCCACAGTGAGGAGCAGGAGAAGAGTGTACAGACCCAGGGTAACCTAACAGGGGCTATATGAGCTGGAGATAGTGGAGCCCTATAGGGTGGACAAGGACATTTTACAGCAAATTGTTGAGCTGTGCCGGCCACGGATCACACACAGAACCAACAGAAAGGAACTCATACCAGTAGATGCCAAGGTATGTGTAGGGATAAAAATATTAGCCACAGGTACCTTCCAAAGGCCAACTGGGGATATCATGGGAATCTCAGAGGCATCAGCATCCAGGGTACACGCCCATTTCCTGGATGCCATGTCAGCTATTTCCTCAACACCCGTGAGCCGTTGACCAGCAATATGCATGTCTTCCACCAAATAGCAGAATACCCTGAGGTAGTGGGTGGTATAGACTGCATGCACATACACATCAAATCACCACCCAGTGACTGAGATAGGGTCAACATAAATGCCAAGGGCTTCCCCTCCATCAACTTCCAGGTCATGTGTGATGCCCAGGGCATTATCTTGAATGTATGTGCTGGCAGCCCTGGAAGCTATCACAACTCCCACATCTGGCATATGACACAACTGTACCAGACATTTGCCAGTAAGGACATTCCATATGGCCACCTAGTGGGGGATGCTGATTACGCACTGGAGTCGTGGCTGATGACATCCATCAGAAATGCACACACACCTGAACAAGAACTTCAGAATGAGGCACACCCACACACCAGAATCATAATAGAGCATGTGTTTGGGATGCTCAAGTCATGGTTTTGGTGCCTGGACATATCCAGTGGAGCCTTGCAGTACTGTCCAGCTATGTGTGCACAAATTTTCATTGTATGTGCCATGCTACACAATACGATCCTGTGGAAACAGCTGCAGCAGGAACAGCACGGGGCAAAGCCAAACAGCCCCCCCACCATTGTCAAGGTTATCACAGGCACAGAGGGACTTGGAGGAGGAGGAACAACCTGAGCCTGCCCATGTAGTCAGAAGGAGGCATGCCCAGTATGCCCAGGCTTTGGCAAAGAGGCAAGGCATAGCACATACACTGACACGGTAGGGACCCAGGGAATGACACCTTTCTCTGACTCGCACATACAGTAAAAGGGATACCAAACATGACACTACCTGTGCTTTACCATTTTTAGGGAGTGTACTATGTGCATCTGACATAGACAGCTCTACAGCACCATCCTCAATACTGGCACAGCCACAAGGTAAGTCACTCTTCCTATCAATTGCTGAATGGAGTTTTATGTTCTGTTAGTTGTATCTATGGTATGGATGTGAGCATGCAAGGGAATAAGGTGGCTGAATGGGATGGCAGCAGATAGTGGACACCTATATGGGCAGCATGAAATCCATAACAAATGCTGGTGTCAACAAAGTAAGCAGTACTAGACAAGGTGACAAATCCCACTGCAGTACATGTGGTGGCCCAAATGTGTGTCCATAGGACACACACATGCATGTCAGTGAGGCTCACATACCCAACACCAGCCTCAGCCAGCAGGACAGGTGTAGTTGACCATAAAGAAAGGCTGTGCTAAGGTCTCCAATTGATGGCAATGGTGAACAGACCCCCTCCAGACCTACAGAGACAGACTACAACAGGTCTGGCAGTTGTATGTTACTTCTGAAGGGTAAGAAATCTGACACTAAAATGTAGGTCAATAAAACCTAAGATCTGTACTCTACTGATATGTCTGTCTTCTGCATGATAGGTCAGAATACAAAATGAAATGGAAGCCAACAGAGTGCCGGAAATACCAGTACAGTCATAGCAAATGTTTACAGTTCTCAGGCCTGCCCCCCCCCCCCACAATCCTATTTAGAAATGCAGTAACATGCATGTGTGGGTTTAATAACAGTGGAGCACCTACAACCTAAGCTGGCACAATTTACATGATAGATTGTTGCATGTGTACAATATGCATGGGTCTGTGTGTTAGGTTGTTGTGTGTTCTATATTGTGTGGAAGTGGTCAGCATGTAGGCAAGGAGGGTTGTGTCTTGGTGACCTATTACCAGTATTGTTAATGACAGGGACACGTTCTGACAATTGCAGTGCCAACCACAATGCATCCCAGCAATACCCAATTCAGCAGTCATCCATACTCACTGTCCAGAAGTCAATTAGTGTCACCATCTGAAAGATGGACATGCCATGAATGTGGGCCAAGACATACACACAATACACAGGTGGAAGTACCCTAGACAGTGTACATAAAATGTAACTGTCAACTGCACACACCTTTGGATTTGCACATAATGGTTAGCAGCACATTAGTTGTCTGTGTAGTATGAAATACTGATGTAGTCTGGTCAATCATTGGCAGACCACAAAAGGCACAGTTATGAAGTAATGCGAGACTGCCTATGTCTCCGCACAAGGCAGCATAAGCGGAATGTCCTAGGTATATCTATGAGTCAGCTGCAAGAAGCTTCCATATCACACATGCACTCAGCTCACCCCACCATCAGCCACAGGTTTATCATAGGTCATATCCCTGTTGTTGGGAATGAGTACAATATGACCCCCACTTCTGTATGGGAATACCCCCAGAATGCAGCATGCTGAAGATGTGTACCATGCAGGTGTGTCCCTAGCTGTAAGCAGAACCCTGCCAGCATCTAGACCAATCGATTAATATGGGCAAGAACTATTGCCTTTAACACTTTGCACACTTACCCTGTCACCCCAGGGGAATCCAGTGGCTTGCAGCCTGGGAATGTATGAGTGACAGAATGCACTGGCCTGCTACAGATAGCCTGAATCACTACCAAATGTCCTACAGTCCTCTGTCAGAGGCCTGTGCCTCACCCGTACTGCCAATGTATGTTATCCCATGGGGTCCCAACTAACAACATAACACAGTTCACAGAACACAAATGCAAGGCCATGTTGATAAATCCCAGTAGCATGCCCACCATGTCCTACTGCATGAACTGTGGACCAACCCTTAAATACCACTGGGATGAAGGGACAGCTATTGGGATACTTCTCAGATATCGCTCACATAATGTTAGGAAAAGGATAGAATAACAGAGTGGGGGGTGTAGAAGCATGAATGTCATGGAGTGTGTGAAGTCTGAAACTCTGATGTGTGCCCATACTACCCCTGCCTGCAAACCCAGTAATGGGTAGCTACAAACCTGCTCATAAACCACAATGTGAAGGGGAACTGATCAAATATATGACCCCTGCCTCTGGGTAACCTGGGTGAATCTGTACAGCTGAGAGGTAAGGCCAAAGCAGCATAGGGCCATTTTCTTACGTCGAGATATGTACATGCAGGGAATCCTCAGAAACCACACTACCAATGTGCTGGACCATTTACCCAGACCCATCAGCAAGTGCCTGCAGCTACCCCCCCAAAATGGCATGAGTGTGCAAGAATATGTAGGTTGCAGACCACAATAGTGGACACGGCTTCATTCATATTATATTTCCCAGGAAATAACTGTGAGCAAATAAGTATATCTGTCAGTAGTTGATGACATAATACAACACAGTGTAAAATGGTACATATGTCTGAATATCTCTCCTAACACCAACCATGTAACACAAGCAGCACAGACACAATAGTTACAGTATCCCACTATCTTTCTCCAATTGTGACTCCATATTGTCAACCTATCTACAGATAACCTGCAGAAAAAGGTCGCTAGCTGTAGGTGTAGAACACCAAATCCTGGACTGGAGTACAACCTATCTGGAATGGATTCACACACTCAATACAGAAGTTCATACTGGGCATGCTCCTAAACTTAGAAAAATGAAGCCCATGTCTGACAACAACAGTGGACTATACATATCTGACAGTCGCAGACGTCTGTGCACACACACACCACATTGCAAACCATTCATGCTTTGCACACATATTGGATAAGAATACTCACACATATCCAAGGCTAGCACGCTATAATATGTCAAACATACACACACAGAGGTGTGAGGAAGAGAGAGATAGAGAGTGACAGACAGATTTCCATCATGAGGCCTATCCGACCCACCACACATCCAATTGGCCAATATCACATGATGTGTCAATGTCTGTCAATGTAGACATTGCTTTTGGTAGCCCTCAGCCCTATAGTGTCTGTGGTGCTTGTGATAACTGTGTAACATGATAGTACAAATTAGTATTCATCTAGCGTTTGTATACTCAGTCCTGTCAAATGTAAAGTTGTGTGTGACTGAGTTTTGTGTGTGTTTTAACAGAGGAGTGGTTTATGACCCATTCACACACACTGCACTACCCAATGCCCATGTTAGCACTCATGCTGATGCCAGTCACCTTGAAATAACCCTCTGGCCAAATCTTAGCCCCATAAGCTCCGCAGTGCTTGCAATAAATGCATAATGTTATAGTGTGACATACTAGTTAGGTAGGAGTTCTAATCCCAGACATGGCAGGTGTGTGTGTGTGTGTGTGTGTGTGTGTGTGTGTGTGTGTGTGTGTGTGTGTGTGTGTGTGTGTGTGTGTGTGTAGAAGAATGATTTTGAGGCCATTCACTGTCACTACACCTCCCATTGCCCTACTTTAGCAAGCCTGCTGATGTCAGTCACCTTGAAATACCCCTTTGGATAAGGGCCAGCCCCATAAGCTCAATGGCACTTGCAATAACTGCATAATGCTGTAGTGTAACATACTAATTAGGTAGGAGTTTTAATCCCAGACATGGTAACTGTGATACTGTGTGTGTGTGTGTGTGTGTGTGTGTGTGTGTGTGTGTGTGTGTGTGTGTGTGTGTGTGTGTGTGTGTGTGTGTGTGTGTGTGTGTGTGTGTGTGTGTGTGTGTGTGTGTGTGTGTGAGTGAGTGTGTGTGGATATGAATGATTTTGAGGCCATTCACAGTCACTACACTTCCCAATGCCCTACTTTAGCAAGCCTGCTGATGTCAGTCACCTTGAAGTAACCCTTTGGACAAGGGCCAGCCCCATAAGTTCCATGCCACTTGCAATAACTGCATAATGCTATAGCGTAACATACTAATTAGGTAAGAGTTCTAATTCCAGACATGGCAGCTGTGAAACTATGTGTGTTTGTGTGAGAGATTGTGTGTGTCTTTAATAATTCCTGATATTATGGACATTCACACTTACTACTCTCCTCTTACCCCTCCTTTAGCACTGCTGATGATGTTGGTCCCCTTCAAAAATACCTGTGGGGAACTCTCCAACATGTAAGCTCCATGGTGCATGCCATAAATGTGGAACAATGTAGTAACAGTAACTACACAGGTATGGGTTTGAAACTTATCTGTGCCAAGTGTTTGTGTGTGTACCTTAAAGTTTTTGGCCACGTTTACATCCAGCACACTTCTCAGAGCCTGACTTTAGCAGTCCTGTAGATATCATGCACCTTAGAAGTACCTATTGCCAACCCTAAACCATGTCAGGTCAGTGGTACACGTGATAAATGTGCAACATAATGGTGCATAAAGATTGTTAGATAGAGGTTTGAGCCACCCCACTGGTAAATGCGTGTTTAGGGTAAAATTAGTTTTGGGATCTCTCACCCACTACATCACCCAATGCCAGTATTTACAAGGGCTGGTAATGTTCTTCACCTTAGATGTACCTTGGGACAACATCCATTCTATAAGCTCTGTGGTGTGTGTGATAAAGTAGCAATACATAGCCAGGTAGAGGTTTGAATTTCAGTACTGGCAAGTGTGTGTGTCTGTCATCAGTATCCTGTGTGGAGGTTGCTGTGATTGTGTAATAACAGAATCCATTGTGGGGTGGGTTTTGCTAAATTATTATGTTGAGGACCTAGCATATGTCACAATGTCCACCTTACAAGGACAATAGATGCCAAACACTAGAGAGGCTGGTGTAGACAATCCATAGCCCTACATGTGACATTATGGATTGGTGAACAATATGGGCAACCCTTCTATTACTCAGAGAACACTCTCCACCCATGTCTCATACACAAATACACTTGGCTAGGCAACAACCACTATATTGGTAGTTCCCTGCATATTGCCTCACTGATAGTAACCATGGTGTGATTGCAGTGGACTACATGCCTGTTGACCACAACAGTGCCTCTGACATCAGAAAGTACTGTGATGTGTTACATCTCCTGACTGTGTGTTATCCAGCAAGTAAAGTAAAGAACATGGCACCCTGTTCCCTCGCCGCAGTAGGCAAATAAATGCTTACAGTGGCCCTTTTGCTATGTTCCCCACTGGAAACCTGAAACAACTGTAGAGTCTGCAAATGCAACTCACAAAGGGAATACCATGCCTTATGCACATGCCCTGTATGCACAGATGCCACTAACTCCACTGAAAACCTCTATCATGCTGTCAATGTAGGTGCAAGCATGACCTCAGTTCCATAGCCAGGTCTCACCAAATGAGGTCAGGAATGCTACATCAGAAGATAACAATCTGTCCACACAACATGCCTCAGAGACCTCACGTACACTTCCACATGTAAATGAACATGTATGTGGGACATGTGCACAACCCAGACACTGCCCATGTTATAAAATGTAGATCACATACATGGGAAGCAGTGCACATCACTGGCCACCCACAATAGTAACCCAGATGAGTGGATGGTGAATACAATATCCAGCCCTGGGAACTCCTCCAGGGACTACACCCCTGGAAATTATTGTCATGTGGCCTGATGCCAAGGTATTCCCTTTGCCTAGCCTTGTGCAGCCTTCAGGCCCATTCACCTACTGCACACCTGTGAAGAAATGAACCTAGGCATCTCAGTAATGGCAAGTGTGTGTGTGTGTGTGTGTGTGTGTGTGTGTGTGTGTGTGTGTGTGTGTATCTGTGTGGAGAGTAATGATTTTGAAGTCATTTACACTCACTACACCTCCCATTGCCCTACTTTAGCATGCCTGCTGTCAGTCACCATGAAGTAACCCTTTGGCCATATTTCAGCCATATAAGCTCTGTGGCACTTGCAATAACTGTGTAATTCTGTAGTATTACAAGCTAGTTAGGTAGAAGTTCTAATTCTGATCATACCAACTGAGGTAATGTGTGTGTTTCCCTGAGTGTGTGTGTTTGTTGACACATGCTTTGGTGGACATTCACACTTACTTACCCCTCCTTTAGCACTGTTGCGGATGTTACTCACCTTCAAAGATACCCATGGACAGCTCTCCAACATGTAAGCTCCATGACCCATACAATAATTGATTAACACTGTAATAATAATTTATAATTAGTGTAATAATAATCCATAATCAGGTAGGAGTTTGAAACTCAATACTGACAAGTGTGTGTTTGTGTGGGTGGTGGGTGATTTTGTAATGACAGGATCCATTGCAGTGTGGGTTATGCTACATCATTATATTGAGAACCTATATGTTGCAATGTCCACATTACAAGGCCAACAGTTTTCAAACACTGTATATGTTTTTGTAGACAATCCTCGTCCTTAAATCTGTACAGTCATGTGCAATTACTATGTGACAGTATGGATTAGTAAACAATACAGGCAACCGTTATAATACCCAGATACCACTCTCCACCCACAGATTATACACTAACAAGCTTGGCTCTTACTCTCTTACTCCCGTCCTTTCTTACTTTGTCTCTGTCTCTTTCTCTCTCCCTCTCTGGTGGATGTGGAAAAGTACATCTGTTTTGCATAGGCAGCAGCTTGAGTTTAGTAAGTAATGCTCATGATCAGCTGATGGCCTGTGCATGAATTGCAGTCCACCACTTGCTAATTGCATGTGGAACAGTTGTGGTATCATTCCTATCGCCAATTGCATGGAAACACACTCCTATAACTAAGCACCTCATGTGGGTGTTGGCCCTTTTCCTTCACTGTGAGCAGGACTTCATGTGGGTGTCTGACAAACAGCATCACAGAGGGTAGTTGGAAATACCTCTTACAGCATACACTGGGGAGACAGGCCAACAAAGAGGAGGGGGATGTTCCAGACATGGGGACAGAATGTAAGTATTGCTGTTCTACATTTGAAGTAATGTTGGTTTAACAGTGTTTGGTATGGATATGGCTGTTCTACATGATTTAAAGTTGGGCATGACAGTGTTATGTGGTTGAGGAAACTCACCTGTAGGGCTATCTGCAGAATGGCCAGAGTCTGGAGTCTTACATGTGGTATGTTACTCACACATTTCCTATCTTTAGAAATGCAGTAGCATACTCTGATGATTGCAATCAGTACATGGTGACATCCATGTGAGTTACTGCCTTCATATCCCTCAGAAGAGATATGTCACAACAAACCCTGTTACAACAGGAATTTTCTCAGTTTATCACAGCAATATGTCAATACTGGCCATCTGTTTGTGCCTCTGTCCCCAAGTCTGTCATCCTTTTTCCATATGTCCTGCAGTAAGAGGTGCATATGTACAGTATATCACTATTTACTGACATCATACCTGATAACAAGCCAGTGAGATATCAGACTGCTAGACATGTTATGCATAGTAGGCCTTATATTTGTGGACAAAACCTGGACATTCTGTTCTAGATAGCATGTTACATAGTTATTATTGCATTCATAATATTGGTGTTTCTAGCTTTATACAAGTTATATTATGTTATGTTATGTGAGTAAAAGGAAATAGGGTTGCTGCAATGATGTACAAGTGCTTTTAAATACAGGTCGGCAACAAAAGCAATCTAATTGTTTTTGATGAAATGTCATGCTTTCAAACAGTCTACACCTTTAAGAGATATTTAAGCCCTTGAAATTTTGGCGGGCAAGTTTGTAAATAAGTGATTTGAATTGTAACTGATACTGTTTGGCTTTTGTTCTGAAGAAGTTTAACCATTCAGGTTAGATGAAAAACGTGGTTCATTTTTAGCATTTTAAAATAAATTAAGTGCTTGCAAGAAGTGACGGCTTTAGTGAATTTTGTGCAAGACTTTATATATATATGCAGACACACACATCTATATATATATATATATATATATATATATATATATATATATATATATATATATATATATATATATATATATATATATATATTTATTTATTTATTTATTTATATGGGTTCACTATAGAATCCCGAAATACTAAAATCCCGACTTTAAGCTTTCAGGATATAAAATTTCGAAATGCTGAAAATCCTGAAACACCAGAAGCGCTAAATTTGAAACCGCGAACCTACACTACCAATACAGCACACACATATACATACACACAATGTCCCCCCACAATCAAACATACAATCCTACACTACAGACATACCCACACTCCCTACTTATATACTAACTCCGAGATCTCACAATCACACACAAAAAGTTAACTCACAGCCACACATGTCACAGTCCCTTGCACACACCTATCACAGCCAAAACACGCACTAACATACACTAAAGCCCCTGACCAAAACTCTCATGCCTACTTACCAAACATACATCTAGCCATTCACACACTGCAACACCAGAAGCTCCGAACTTCTGGTTTTGAATTTCGCATTTCTGGTGTTTCTGGATTTCAAGCTCTTGGGATATAGAATTTTGAAATACTGAAAGTCAGGATTTCAGTATTTTGGGATTCTATAGTGAACCTATATATATATATATATATATATATATATATATATATATATATATATATATATATATATATATATATATATATATATATATATATATATATATATATATATAAATATATATGTGTGTATGTACATGTATACATATTTTATATATATATATATATATATATATATATATATATATATATATATATATATATATATATATATATATATATATATATATATATATATATATATATATATATATATATATCCATATCCTTATGTGTAAACATGAGTGTTGGATATACCTTCCCAGATGTATCTCACAATATTTATCCGATATGTGTATATTTAGATATAACAACATGACTAATTCCACATTATTTTCACTTACAAGTACTAAACAATTGTACTAGTCAAAGCAGTTGTTCACTACTATTCAGAATGTGTACTGAAATATATATTTGAAAAAACAATACATGTTATTACAGTTCCTATGGCTCAGTGGTTAACTGCTGTGACTATAGTGTGCAGGGTCCTGGGTTCAAGTCCTGTAAGGCTGTTTATTTTGTTGCTAGGCAGAACAAGGACTGTTGAATACAGAGTGGTTAAGGCAGTTTTGAGCAGCTTTAAGTGGATTTGCGCGATGGTAAGCGGTGCTTAACGTATGGTTAAATGAAAATGTGCTTACACCATGTAGGCTTAACTTACCAGTGTGGAAATGTGCTTAGCATTTATATGTAAGCAATGCTTACACCTGCTAAGCAATGCTCAACCCTGGTAACCAGTGATCATATTCCAGTCTGATGAAATAGCAGGTTAATGACATCTTTAATAAGTGCATTTCATTCCATGTACATAACATGCTTCTATTTGCTGTCATTACAGTAACAAGGTGTGTGAGTATACTGTATGGGACACTTGAGTATATATAGCAAGTATAACAATCTTTTCTCTTTGTATGTGTTTCATATATGGTTAGTATGCCAGGTGATATGCAGTCACACTTGCATGTATTGTATCATTATGTTACTACTGTTAACAGTGCTTTTCCAAGTAAGAGTAGATTGCAGATTATAGCACTGGAAGCATACACCCCTGCATGCAGAGCTGGACTCTGAGTACTGACTATTGTGCTCTTGATGTGTGAGCTGTATGTTATTAAGTATTTGCTACTGGATATTGATCTGATATGCGGATGTTAACTGTAGACTAGTATGTGTATAGGACATGTCATTGAGGGATGTTGTCATGTAGAAATTGCATACCTATCAGTGTCAGATGTCTATCTGTCAAAACATTCATCCCAATGAATAACCTGTTTGCTAACTGATTTCTGTCTGTCCTCTGCACAGATGTGCAGATGTGAGGTATGCATCTTGGCTGCTTACAGGCAATTTATGCTTGACTGACATCGGCATGTCTAATGAGCTGTGTTATGAATGCCACAGCTAGGAAACCCCACCCTCTATGCACCACATGCCATGGGTACATCAACTAGACTACCACAGTGAGCAAAACATGCTTGGGTACAGGTCTCCATCCCAGACACTGGCCATGTTATGTAATATATGTTGCATACATGTCAATTGGAGCACCTCACTGGCCCTCTGCAAGAAAAAGTCAGATGATTGGATGTTGCATTTAACTGTCACCCCGGGGATCAATCAAGTGGCATCAGTTGATAGATGGCCTGCTGACAAATGTCTGGTGGCATGATACCAGTGCACCCACATCCCCTACTCTTTTCATCTCTCCAGGTCCAGCCTACCTGGACCTCGCAAAAGCCTTTGATACAATACCCCACTCGGGCATTATAGATAAGCTCACCAGCTTAAATATAAACCCCTATGTCACTAGATGGGTTGCAAACTGGCTCAAGGACAGAACCCACATGGTTAGAATAGCTGGAGCCATGTCAGACTCCAAACCAGTTACAAGTGGCATCCCACAAGGCTCAGTCTTGGGACCTCTCTTGTTCGGTATATATTTCTCGGAGGTACAGGCCAACATGGAAGGACTGTGGCTGACCAAGTTCGCAGATGACTGCAAACTGGGCACCATAATAGACTCTCCAGCCAACACAAGCATCCTCCAAAAGGGCCTCATGACAACTGGTGCCAGAGCCATGGCCTCAAGCTAAACACCAAAAAGTGTATAGTCATCCCCTTTGGCAAAAACAAAGTGCCCACAAATTACCACATACGTGGTAATCCATTAAGTACAGAAGAAGTAATTGGGGACCTGGGGACCCAAGTTGATAGCAATCTCTCATTTGACAACCACGTGGCCAAAGTGGTTATAAAAACATTTTATATAGCCCACCTAATCATGAAGGGATTCACATCTAGATCAGGGGAGGTCATCGTGCCTCTTTACTCATCCCTCATCAGGCCCACAATTGAGTACAATGCCCCTTTTGGGATGTACCTTACCAGACACCTGCAGCAACTGGAAAGACCCCAAACGTACCTCACCAAGAGGATCAAGGGGCTCAAACAGATGCTGTATGCTGCCCGGTTAAAGAAACTCCAGCTCTACTCAGTGGCATACTGCCTGCTCAGAGGCGATCTGTGCCTGACGTATAAAGCCATGTCCAACCCGGAAATAATGGACATGCTGCACCTCAGAAAATCCAACTCCCATCGAGCTATGCACTCGAGGGACTTGAACCTCAGCACTGAAATAAATAGGACATGCTGGAGGGACAGATTCATAACCCAGAGGCTCCCTTTACTCTGGAATAAAATCCCAGTCCAGGTTAGGCAGAGTCCCTCACTGACTCTCTTCAAGAGGAATCTTGATGAGTGGATGGGAGATCGTAGGTTTACCCCTGGTATCACTTCTGTGTCACTGTTAGACAGAGGCACAGTGTACTAACCTTGAAAAAGGGCATAGCAAAATTAATTTAATATGTTCATAGGTTCATAGGTTCATAGGTTCATACTAGGCTATCTGCCCTAGGGCATTTATAAGCCTAGCCAGAGTGTGTGTGGCTTTCACCACCCCTTAGGATGAGAATACTATACCCATTAGTTTGTTGTGCCTCTGTCCAGCAGTGATACAGAGATGATTCCCGGGGTAAACCTACGATCTTCCATCCACTCGTCAAGATTTCTCTTGAACAGAGTCAGTGAGGGGCTCTGCCTCACATGGACTGGGATTCTGTTCCATAGTGTAGGGAGTCCCTGAGTGATGAATCTGTCCCTCCAGCATGTCCTATTTATATCCGTGTTGAGGTTTAAGTCTCTTGCTCTCGTGGCTCTGGTGGATTTGGATTTTTGAGGTGGAGCATGTCCATTAATTGGTTGGACATGGCCTTGTATGTCAGGCACAGATCACCTCTGAGCAGATGGTATGCGACTGAATAGAGCTGGAGTTTCTTCAGTCGGGCATCATATGACATATGTTTGAGCCCCTTTATCCTTTTGGTGAGGAACTTTTGGGGTCTTTCCAACTGCTGCAGGTGTCGGGTAAGGTACATTTCGAATGGGGTGTTGTACTCAATCATTGGTCTGATAAGTGAAGAGTACAGGGGTACAATGACCTCTCCTGATCTGGATGTGAATCCTCATGATCAGGTGGGCAATGTAGAAGGTCTTCCTAACCACTTTGGCAATGTGAGTGTCAAAAGAGAGGTTACTGTCAACTTGGGTCCCCAGGTCCCTGATAACTTCTTCCGTGTTTAATGGATTACCACTTATGTGGTAATTAGGGGTTACCTTGTTTTTCCCAAAGGGTATGACTATACATTTTTTGGCATTTAGCTTAAGGCCATGGCTCTGGCACCAGTTATCCATTTCTATGAGACCTTTCTGGAGGATGTCTGTGTCTGATGGAGTGTCAATTATGGTGCCCAGTTTGCAGTCATCTGCAAATTTGTCAGCCACAATCCCCCTATGTTGGCATATGTGTGGCGAAAGCCATACACACTCTGGCTAGGCTTATAAATGCCCTAGGGCAGATAGCCTAGTATGAACCTATGGACATTAGCCTGGTGCACACCTAGGAACACCTGCACCTATGGACCACAGTACTGACAAATGTGTCAGTGTGCATTACTGAGAATAACAGTTTCTGTGTGTTTGCAAACTTGTAGTTGATAATACCCTGAGGGCTTTCTCACCCACTACACCCCCCACTGCCATAGTCAGAAATGGCTATTGCTGTAATTGACTTTAAATGTACCTTGTTACAGTCGTCACCCTATGGGCTACCTGGAGCTTGCAGTACCAGCATAACAGTGTTGTAAAAATGGGTAGATAGGCATGGGTTACCCTCTGAGTCCTAGCAAGTGTGTGTATGTGTGTAAGTGCATATATTTGTAGGACACAGCATTCTGAGGCCACATTCTCCAAATACAATACACCTTGCCATACATTATAAGGGATAGTAATGTTGCTGACATTAGGAGAGCCATGAAAAACCTTCACCCTACTAAACCTTTGGCATGTTCAATAAATGCATATCCCTGTATTACACTGATTAGATAGACAAGGGGTTGTATTGCAATCCTGGTCAATGTGTGATTGTGGGTATGTCAGAGCATTATCATGGGTTTCAGTGAATGCAATATTCAGTGATGGGTGTGGGTGTTGGGTGTACTGTCTTTATACCATGGTACCCCCAGCACATGTCCCATGGTCCACTGTATGAGGACCACTGTCAGCATCATCCATACAGGTAACTGATTACACTATCCAGCCCAATGAAGCATGTGCTGTGTGCAAATTCTCTGTAACAGAATGGACTCATTGACAAGGTAGTTAGCACTTATAAACCCAGGTCTCTCAGATGTGTCTATTACTGTTATGTGTTTGTCAATGTGTATATGATAGTATGTCATACTATGTACTGTACATGGCCTGGTGATGTTCTTCACTTAACAAGAAACTCGAGGCACACCTCATCCTAAAAGCTGTGTGGTGTGTGCAATTAAGGCCAAACACATTAGTAGCAATAAGAACCTCAGTAGGGGTTCTACTCACAGTGTTGCCAAGTAAGTGTGTGTGTATGTGATGGGATCTACTTCAGTCTGCAGAAAATACATGTCCCAGGGGATCATTTGTCCGAGAACTGACTGGCAAAAGCTAACATTCCAAAGGAATCATCTTGTGGAAATTAATTCCATCAAAACCAGTAGTAGATGTGTAAATGCCCTCTTCCGCACTGTACAGCAATACTGGAGTTGGTGTATATAGTTGGGTGTGTATGTTGTGGGCACAGCCAACCTCATTGGGGTTATTGTTGTACATATCCCCTGCTTAGTCTACTCTAATACTGTAAACTTTATGTTAACAGGTTAAGTAGTTTTTAATCACACTATGTGTGGTTCTACACCACCGCACCTCCTCCAAACTAGGGGGCTGTGCCACCCACACCAGCACACCTATGTTTACCAACTCCAGAACTGCACTACACTGGGGAAGAGGACATATACCTTGTCAGTACCATTGTCAATTACTTTAAACTGGCAGACTGATTAATTACTGATGTGATGTTTTGCCTATTTTGTCTCCAAGGAATTACTTAGGCCAAAATGAGTTCAGTGCAAAATTAACTACATCCATTTGTACAGTATTCTCTGTGTATTGCATCAACACCAAAGCTTCTGTGTGTGTGTGTGTTATTCACAAACATTTGGTGTGTGCCACCCAGTACACTTAGCATTGTCCACTGTAGAAGAGCTACTGACATCGGCCACCATGCACTCACCTGTATACACCCTCAGACCTGTCAGCCACGTGGCACATGTGGTAACTGTTATAAAGACCTGTTACTTGTGTTCAGCTGTACCTAGGATGTGATACAGTCAATGTGTCATCACAGTGCCATACCCTTTGTAGGAAACAACAGCTGACCAACATCCTGCTGACACATAGATACCTACAACACAAACTGAATACATTATACAGACCACAATCAGTCAGTGTTAATAACAGCTATAATTTATCATGGCTGGACAGCTGCACACACTGACATGTAAGCATTAAACTTTCCAGCTGAAAACATGTTAAACAACATTACATTGCTAAATCTTAGTACATTCACCCTGTGCATCAGAACCATATTAGCATGTCCCTGCCTCAAGGGTATGGATGAAAGGGATGTGGCACAGGTATCATCATATGCACAGGGTGTTTTGTGGGTTTGCCAGAGACCTAGGCTGGGCCATTTGATTGGCATCATGTGTGTGTGTTAGGGGGTGCTTTATCAATTGGGCTGTGCAGATATGGTGTATGTAGGTATGGAGGTTCCCTAGCTGTGTTGGTGATGTGTGTGTCTATGTATGCACACAATTCTGCCATGTAGCTGCCCTATACAGGGGTTTGTTGGACAGCTGCAGACCATAAATGATAGGGTGTACATTTCACCATGTCCGGCCTCGGACACGAGAACTGTGCCTGCCAGGGTTTCCAGATATGGTACTCTGCCCTGATGATGATAAATGTCTGCTGGATCCACATCCCTGTTGGGACTGGTGAGGACCACGTGCACATAGCCTGCTGTGTTGTCGTGTGGACAGCACCCCCCCTACAGTGCTGGTGCTGGTACTGCCACTACGGGAGCGGCTGTAACTTGTTGCACCTCCATGTAGACCTCCACCTGGTGGTGCTGCTGACCTGTGTCCACATGGCTCTGTCACCCTGCTCCTACCATATGTTCACACTGCACGGTCCAGGATTCCCACCATCTCACCCATCTATCCAGGACCTTTGCAAAATAACAGTGGGCACCTGCAGGATCACGGATGTTGTCAAGTACAGCAGAATGAGTAGCCCTCTGGAGCCTCAGACTCTGTCTGCTGCAATGTTCCATATGTGCCTGTGCCTCCATCATGGCCCAAAACATGTGTCTGGTGACACCTGCTGTGGCACTTCTGCCAGGGGCATGATGGCCAGCATCCCTCCTATGAGCACCCCTGTACATATGATTGTGTGGTACCTCGGTGGTCATCTGGCTATGGCTGCTGTGTACAGACACACTTGCCATAGTCACCACACTGTCCTGTCCCATGCCATCACCCACCAACTGTCCCTCATCTATGGACACTTGTGATGGGGAATGTATAGGCATTGTAACTGTGTACGGGGATGGGATGGATAAACGTGGGATGTTAACTGATGGCACAGATTCAGCCACTGACAACCCTGCCTGTGCCTCACCATACCTAACATCACTGTCAGAGTCTGTATGGACACTGACATCAGTTTTTCTGTAGGAGGGACCCTGACCCACCTCATCGCCTGTGAGGGAAAAACAAAAAATATAATTTAAGACCTGTACATTATTGCTTACCTCTACACACACACACACACACACACACACGCACACATGCACACACGCACACACACACACACACACACTTACAGTTGAGGTGGCACAAAGATATTGCACAGAGCTCTCATTACCCAACAGTCAACATGCATGACATATGACACTCAGCAGCATGCACTGCAGCTATACTCAATCCATGTTACCAACATTATACATCTCTGTGATGCATGAGTTGTGTTAGTAGGTGATGCCCCTTCCCATGGAGCACACTGCACCCATGTACACAGTATTGCTGCACACCTGTTCAGCACCCTGATATTTACTGTGCACCATACCTCATGAGTGTACACACTGTTGCTGAATGTGTATATGTGTGGCAGTTATGTTTGCTCTGCTGCTCACAGCCCCTTTGTTTTTGTCTGACACATACCTGGGATGGTATGAGGACATATGTCAACAGTGAATGCCTGACCTCTTATTTGCAAATCTCATCAGCAGCAGTGCATGTATGAGCAATAAAATCTGATTAATCTGACAATATTCAAAGCTTACTGTGGCTATGAGGAGTGTACACACCATTGTTGACATGCCAGCCTCTTCCATGAAATGCAATGGGGCCACAATACTGCATATGTTAACATTACACACACCTGATATGTGACATATGACCTGTGCAATCAAAAGCAGTATCAAACAAATGTGTTAGTCATGCAGATGCTGATTGAAATGCATACTATATGTGGGTTGCATAAGTGTGCACACCCTTAGCACAATGGTTTGTTGCAGCACCTGTTCAGTGAACTACAGCAGTCACTTTTCCTGGAAGGGTTATACTAGCATGGCCAATCTTCACTTGCCGTTATTTGGTCACTCTGCCCTACAAATGTCCTCAACTTTCCCAGATTGCAAGGTAAATTCATGTGCACAGCCCTTGGAGGTCACACAGTGCCTTCAATATTACTGTGAAGTCAGAGTTTAGTCTGGCACAATTCATGACCTTGACTATGTTCAGATACAGCCATTTCTAGTGAGCTTTGGATGTATGCCTCAGTTCACTGTTGTGTTTCAGGATGACACCCCTCCTCATCCTCAGCCTTATTGCATATGCTTGATAAGTATGGGCCACACATGAGTGTCATTTTGCAGTGTTCCAAATTCATACCACCATGAATAAAGGCCTAGTTCCTGCTAATGAATGCCAAACCTAAAGGTGTACACTGGCACCAGCAAGGTACAGATGGGGTGGTGGGCCTGAGGTAGAGTGAGGTGTTGCTTGTGCAGTGCATGTATCTTTATTAATACTGTCTGTAGGTTTCAGTCTTGGTCTCAGTACACCATTACACATTGCAACACATGCCTTTGGGAGACTTGATGTTATGCATATACTACCTGTAGTGAGCACTGGATGATGCTTCCTGTGGAACAACTCTTCCATCTGGTTACCCTAACCCATAGGCTACACTTATGCAGATTCCAGGTGATTGTTGACGCAGGTACTGCACAGGCAGTGCTTGCTAGACATTCCTGCAAGTCCCTCAGTGTTGCTACAAGTTTCTGGGCAGTCTTCATGACCAGTTTACATGTGTTGCCATCTGTCTTGGATTGGCATCAGCTTATTTTCTACATTAATGTTGTCTCATACTTCATAGTCACATACATGTCTGCACTGTTTACCATGGTATGTGCAATAGTGAGGTAAGGCTACTTCTCCCACTCCTGAGTGATACCTTTTGGATATGGGATCCATTCCATGGTTTGTAAGATGTGTGCAAGCCATGGCTGCCTCTGTTGCAGGCGAGGGGCAAATGTTATGGACATACATCTTGGACAGCAGACCATTACTTGGTGTGACATTGAGGCGCTGTACTTGATAGAAGGTGTGTTCTCAAGAAGAGTGAATGCTCTCAGTACCTCAAAAGCTGCTTCCACAATATGTTATTTGGAGTGTGTGTACACCTATGCTTCCAGTGTTTGTTAAGGTATGTATTCCCCATATTTGTTATCCTAACATAGGATTCTATATTACACATACATTGCTCATGTTAGGATCACATTACAGGTCATAAAGGCTGTGGAATGTGGTATTGTGGTTTGCCATTGTGTAGATCTGTAATGGTTGCCATTGTAATAGTGGTGTATACACTGTTGTAGCCACTGTATAAGAGTAATGTTTCAGACATGTCCCTACTGTAGTACATTTGTCCCATCTCCTCATCTGCTGGTCCTGTTCTATCTTCAGGTGGAACCACCTCAGGGGATGGGGCTCATCCCCCCCTGGGAGCGGGAACAGACAGGATCCTGTAACCTGAAGTCAGGTCCAGGTTCTGGTCTGTCTACACACACACACACATATATATATATATATATATATATATGTGTGTGTGTGTGTGTGTGTGTGTGTGTATGTATGCAAACACACACACACACATATATATATATTATATATATATATATATATATATATATATATATATATATATATATATATAAATATATACACACACATTTTCCCTACTGTTGAATGACTGTGCTGCATGATATGTTTGAGAAAACATCACACATAACTGCAGCTCAGATAGCTTATTGGTAAATTGCTGTGGCTATGGTGTGCACGATCCTGAGATAGACACTTGCAAGGGCTAGTATTTTTTTGCTGGCCAGAACAAGGGCTGTTGGATACAGACTGATTAAGGCACTTTTAAGCAGTTGTAAGAGGGTGCAAAATGGACAGTTATGCATGGTGTGAAATTCTTTTTGGGAACAGATTGCCCTTTTTTGTTAAGGTGAGAGTGGGATGTTGGGGAAGGAGAGTAGGTATATTTGGGGAGGTACATTGGGTCAGAAGACAGACAAGACAGCATACAGGGGTGGTATATGACATGTGTGGGAGGGTAAACACCTTGGATGGGGAGGGGTGTTTGGAAATATGAAGCCCATGAGCCCCCAAATGAAACAGTGGAACTGAGGTCCCACCAAGGTGCTGTCACCACTGCACCCTCACGGCCCCGAAGATGGCTGTGCTGAAGGAGCTGAGCAGGAGGGGCAGGCTGACCCTCTAAATGTGCCATGCAGCCCTCAAGCTAGCATAGCAGATCTCCAAACTCCCTTCTGAGCTCACTATACATCAATCCCGGACCTAACTTTGGGTGACAAGATCCTGCTCACGCCAGCCCCCAGGGATGGACAAGCCCCATCCCCTGAGGTGGTTCCACCCAATGGTGATGCAGGATCAGCGGACATGGAGGTCCCAGGGTGGGTCTTGGACATGCTTGGGATGGGTGCCATGGCCAGATGAGGTGTGAGAGGTGTGTCGCTGGGACCAACCTTCCCAAACATTCTATAGTGTTGCAGTTTTAAAACATATGCGGGTTAGTAATAGTCAACACAATCCAGGATTAGTTATTACAGCATGAATAGATATTCCCATTAGCCCAAAACACCAGATTTGGAACAGTTGCATTGCAAACAGAACACATGCATATATGGAACCACAGTAGCCATTACAATGGCATGCAGGTTACATTGATAGCAACAGGCCACCAATGATATTATTTCAAAATGGAACATAATAGAAACACATTTCAATATTTATTTACAATAGGACATCTGTCCCAACAGTAGGCTTGGTGTAAATGTACCCATTGATTTGTGTATTTAGATTATTGTTGCAGATATGGCGGGGGGGGGGAGAGATGTATTAACAACTTATATATCCTTGTAGTACTCACAACTTTAATGATCATTGCTCTAATCGTTAAGGTACAGGTATTATTACAATACCCTATGGCTATGGTTTGGGCAGTGGTATGTTTGCTCACAGTGTATACTTCAACTGTCTTATAGCTAAATTCTACATCTCTTACCTGGTAGAGCTGTGGAGGGAGTCTTTCTTGGTTGTACAATCTGACCTTGTAATTACAACAGTCTTATACAGACATTACTAGACATATTTTTATGTAGCACAGTGTGAGAAAGAGTGGTTGACATAGCAGTACTATTCTGATATCAGATGTTACTGAATGCTACGTCAGTCCATACAGTACCAGAGTAAACACTACCAGTCCAGGATTTAAATCTTTATTGGCAGGCACAGTTTTCTTATTTGACAGACCTGTGGAGGGAATGTTTGCTAACACTATTTGACTGTTTCTACACATATTCCAGATTCTGAGTTAATATTATGCACATACCTCTCAATCTCTTAATGCACACATTCTGGACAAAGCTTGACCACATGGGGGTACAAATAGGGACATATTTTGAATATTGCTGTCATAAACCTGAAGAGTTGCTAGAGTGACAGGATTTGTTTTAATATACATTTTCTGAAGGGTTTGAGGTCTGGAAATCAAATGTATGTCATTATTTACGGACTACAATTCTGGTATCATCTCACTGATTTGCCAGGGTGACAGAGGAATAGGCAGAAAATATGAGCCAATTATCTGGACATTCTAAAAAATCTGTACAGCTGAGAGGTAAGCTTATGCATACAGCTTACTACCACTCCCAGGATTCGAACCATAGCTGTGTCTGATAAAAATAGAACAATTTTAAGTTTCAGCAGAGTGTGCTCTTTGGATGCTGTTGTTGATCTCTTCAGTGTTTTATGTCTAAGTCTCTCTTAGTTGTACAATCTGATCTTGTACTTACAATAGTCGTATACAGACATTCCTTGACGTTTTTTATGTAGCACAGTGTGGGTAACAGTACTATTCAGAGAATGCAACAATAAATGCCATGCAATACCAGAGTAAACACAACTAGTCCAGGATTTAGAGATTTATTGCCAGGCAGTTACACTTTTATTTAAATATGACCTATATTGGACAATTACTGTCATATTGTCTTGTTTATTCAGTACAACCCATACACAGTTTTTATACTGCCAGGTGACTTTCTACTACTTTATATTTGTTTGGTATAACTACTACAAGCAGCAATGTTACTCAACAGCCTTGCGACGCAGCCTTTGCAGACTACTAGCATGGGCTTCCTGATTCACAGCCCACTCAGCTGCAGCTGTACAGGAAATAGGGAAATATTTAGGCATACCTATCCATCATATACACAGGCTGGACATTAGTAAACAGTTATTGGTATGAGTACTTACACACTGCTAGGACATAACCCCTCTGCCTTGCTTCTTGGATCCACTCATCCAAGAGCTCCCTCTTTCTCTGCTTTAAGTCAGCATAGTGGTGCCAGACCTGCTTACCAGTCTGAGGAATACCAGTGGCACTGGTGAGATCATGGGCGAGATGGTACCAGGAGTCTGCTTTATATTGGGAGCCTTGATATTGGCCCTGCAGCAGTCTCTCATCATGGTTTTTTACCAGGAGTCCTACCATAACCTTGGACTCCTGTATGCCCCAGCGCTTTGCACGGAAGCACATGCCCTTACCAACTCCTGTCATACTGCCTACAATGGGAAGCTGCAACCAGTTATGAGCTGTATTCCCACCTGTGGGGTCTAAATACAGCCATTTTCCCACCCTTTGCCATGATTGGATGGTTTTGAATATGCTGAGCTAAGCTAAGCTACAGGCAAACCTGCTTAGCTAAGGTTGGCAGTGCTTAAAGGGACAGGTTCAGCACTGCTTACTGATGGGCAAATCCACTTAGCTAGGCTACTCATTGCTTAGCAGTCATATTTACACAATGCTTACACCTGGTAAGCAGAGCTGTGCAATACTTAGCATTGCTTATTTTTCAGTTTATAGATTATCTGCTGTATGGCATTAATTCATCATTCATTACATATTATAAATTTGTTTCCTGTCCCTGACATCCGCCAATGTGCTTTCATTACATTTTTTCATGTGTGGCTATACTGTATGGGGCACTTGTATTTATATGTGGGTTTCACAACTTTATTAAACTGATATCTCACATCTGGACCTAATGCAGTACTCTGGTTGACAAATATATATTACTTAGTAGCTTATCATAAAAATAAATGTTTATGGACTGCTTTCACATGTAAACAGGTTATAGTGGGGATTGAACCAGGAATGGCTGTTTATAAAGCATGCGCTCTAATCACTACACTATTAAAATTCAGCTTATGCTGGACGTCTCTTGCTATTTAACTTGTTGTGCTGTTTAAGCTAGACTAAGCATAGCTAAGCAATGGGCAGTCCCGCACAGCTAAACTTTATCGCATTTATAAAAAAAAATATTTGTTGTGTTATTTTATTTGTACCCTTCAGAATATCCCTGCTAATGCTAAATATGTTATTCTATCAACTTTCTCCTTTGTGGGGCGATTGTCCCTTTTAGCTTTGTCCACATTCCTTACTCTGACAGGTTGGGAGATGTGCGCTATGTGCATATGCGGCATCTGTTATTCTGACAACATCTGTCTTGGTAGTTATGATTATCCCTTATGGCTTTGACCCAGACTTGTTATCCTGATGGGTTGGGGGTGTTACGAGCATTCTCACTCATTTTAAATTGCTGAAAGGCAATTCTGGAGTGCAGGGGGTGTGTATATTGTGAGAGGTCTGCACTCATACACAGAGCCATGTCCATTTTAGAGCATGGCAGCATGCCTTCATACATTTGCATTGTGTGCTGCTGTGCTGAACAGGAATGGTCCCTGCTGTGCAGGAATAACTTATTCCTGCATGTCCGCTTGCTGAATCCCAGGGCATATTATTCAGCTCTGCTGTATAAAATATAAACTTAATATGAAACAAAGGTAGTTACATGAACAATACCTCAAACCATATATACCATAAAAAAATTATAATATAATATTTCATTTTTCTGCATAAATGAACTGTTAGTAGAAATCATTTCATTTAGAGCAGGTGGACTCATTTCTTTCAAACACCTTTACTGAATTATCACTTTGACATTTGTAAATTTACATTCATATAAATGTAATCAAACTATATTAACATAACAAGTATTATACTTCACATATATTGCTATATATGATATAAGCTAAGTAACACTACATAAAATATTCATTTCCTGCCTTATTTTCTTATACAATAAACATCTTTAGTAAGCCATCACGTACTACACAGGTAATCAAACATTTACATAAATGAAAACAAACCACACTGACACAATCCTAGCTGCAAGTAGATTATTGGCATCTAAAAGTAGTTGCCAATACAGTTCCATGGATTCCAGCAAAGCACTCCAATTTCTAGTCCTAACTAGAAGAAACAATTTTTCCAGAATAAAAAAAAAAAAAATACAAAAAAAAAACTTCTTAAAATTAGCACAGCTTTTAGAATATTTTTGCAGGGCATTATTCATATCTTACTTTTTATTGTATGTACAGGTTGAAAATCTCCTTTCTCAAGCCCCCCACAGTTTTATCAATATAAAATGCAGAGCATGATAAATAGAAGGGCACATAAACTATCTCTTTCATGTTGCCTTTAAACCTTCCATATGATGAAGTAACTCTGGGCTACTTGGCTACTGTAATATTAACTGCCTTCAGTATAGCTCTATATTGGGATCATGACCAGTCCTTTAAAGTGATTTTATTGTGTTCAGGTTTATGGATATAATGATTTTTAATGTATATAATAGTTGAATGGTGTAGTGAGGTTATGTGATGTTGCGTGGAGTAATTATAACTATAATTGATGTTGTAGTGAAGGATAGTGAAGAGAATGTTTCCATTATCTCTTAACCCTATTTTGACATAAAAGATGATTTTTTGTAAAGACTCAATATAGATAATGAAGAAATCTCCATCAGCTACTAGTGACACTTTTAACCAAGCTCGCTGATAGCCACATGTTTGGGAGTCACCTAGTGATTGTTAGAACTGAGGCATGAATACTATTCAGAGTTTATGGCCCAGATATAATGAAAAAGTTGGAAAGCTTCTTCTTTTTCATCACAGCTGATTAGAGGACAGCCATTGTCATCCCTTTGCACAAAGGTGGAGCGTCCACTGCTCTGGGAAATTATAGACCCATCAGACTAACTAGCCTGATCTGCAAGGCCATGGAATGGATTATCACGGACCTCATTAACAAGGACATTGGCAACCTCCAAACACTCAATCTCATACAGCTTGGCTTTGTCAAAGGGAGGTCATGTCTGTTAAATTTGTTTGACTTCTTTGAGACAGTCACCAAAACCATGGATGAGAGGAAAACAGTGCGCACTGCCTACCCTGACCTGTCCAAAAGCCTTTTACACTATTCCCCACTCAGGCATAATAAATTCTCTCAACTAGGCATCAATCCATATGTTACCAGATGGGTAGCAAACTGGCTCACTGATAGAACACACCTAGTCAAAATAGGGGAAGCCACCTCAAGCATTAGACCCATAACAAGTGGCATACCACAGGGTTCGGTCTTAGGGCTGCTGTTATTTGAGATATATTTTTCTGAGGTGCAGACCAAAACCAGTGGGCTATGGCTGACCAGGTTTGCAGATGACTTCAAGCTGGATGCTGTCATCAATTCTGTTAGTGATGTGGACATCCTCCAAGAGGTTCTTACTTAGACAAATGACTGGTCCCAGAAACGTGGCCTTGAAATGAATACCAAAAAATGCATCATCATCCCCTTTGGGGAAAGTGATATCCCCACAAATTATCACATTAATAACAATGTCCTAAACACGCAATCAGTCGTGCAGTATGTGGACAGCCAGGTTGATAACAACTTGATTTTTGACCACCATGTTGCCTCCGTAGTACGGAAAGCCTTCTACATGGCCAACCTCATAAGTAAGGGTATCTCATCCAGAGACAAGGAGGTCATAACACCCCTGTATTCTTCCCTTATAAGTCCCATTATTGAGTACAGTGCCCCCTCTTGGCATATACCTCACAAAGCACATGCAGCAGCTGGAGAGACCACAGAGGTTCTTTGCCAGGGGAATGCAGGACCTCAAACATCTACCATACACAGATAGGCTAAAATCCCTATGCCTCTACTCAGTTTTATACAGACTCCTCATAGGTGACACTGTCTGGCATACAAGGTGATCACAGACCCCACATTGATGAGACTGCTACATATCTGCATGTCAGGCTCCACTCGAGTAACCCACATGCGCAGCCACAACCTGGTGTGTGACATCAGTAGCACTTGTTGGTGGGAGAGATTTGTGCCCCATAGACTCCCCCATCTGTGGAATAGACTCCCTCTCTACATCAAGCAGAGTACCTCTTTATGCAACCTGGATAACTGAATGGGAAGCAGAAGTAGAAAATACACCCCTGGGATTCCACCCATGTCCCTGTTGAACAGGGGCATTGGGTGCTGTCTTTTCTAAACATGGGCTAAACTCTTGACTAGGCTTATAAGGGCCTCAGGGTCAGTAGCATAGTAACTTTTTGTGATTCTATGATTCTATGATAACTGTCTGAAGATTAATACAATTTATAACATATGTAGGAACAATATTTCTAGTAAATGTTGCTGTCCTGCACTTGTGTTTTCATTTAGTTTGATATATCTATATATATATTTGTGCAAATTGTAACCCACATTAGATATATTTTGTATCAGTGAACAGGTGGATAACAATGTTCAGTCTGCAGTCATCAGTAAATCTGGTGAACCACACTTCTAGGTTATTGGCTTGTATATCTGCAAAATAAATGCCAAACATGAGAGATCCCAAACCTGATCCCCCTGGCTCCCCACTAACTACAAATTTACATTCATAGAAGGAACCCACACAAACCTGTCAATTGTCCACATTTTTGCAGAATGCCCATATTTTTGCTTTATATTTTTGGTCTGCTCCTCAAAAATGTTGTGCTATTCTGACAAGTCACTGAGGATTTAAGTCACAAACAATCATACATTTGAGTTTCAGACTTCACATCCTTCAAAAAATGATGCTAACACAAATCATTTTGTTCAATCAACATTCTATGTTTATAAGAGCAATATATGGAATCTGTGCCTATTTCTGGGCCTTTCATCATAATCATCATCAACCCCCTTTTTTCCATTTTCTACATGGGGTCAGGGTGTAATGTTAACTGTTGCCATCTCTCTCAATTCAATGCCAATTTGGATAGCCAATTTCCAACACAGCAGACAATGTAGTAGTTATATTAAGCTCGTCTAGTTGTTCAATAATTCCAGCTTTTGATGCAGGTTGATGATGTGGTCAATTGTAAAATTATTATTAGTGTTTAAATACAGATGAAACAATATGGGTCATTAAAGAATATAATAATCATCAAGCATAATGCTTTCTATAACAAACTGCAAGAAAGATTCATCCAAGCTAGACAGTTCACTGTGTAAACCTCCTGTAGTGGAGGCCTATGTGACATATGCAAAAGTTCTCTTAAGGACAAGGCAGTGTTTCAGTTACATACCTCTGAATGACCATAGCATTTTACTTTTTAAGTTTTTATGGGTGTGTTCAGATCATTAAAGCGAAACCTCTGAATTTACCAATAAAGACAAGTAAAAGTCATGAGCATTCAGAAGCCATATAGCTGAAACACTGCTATGATTAAAGGGATATTTGCATATGTTCAATTCATACCTATCAGTTGTACAGATTTTCACAGAATATCTAGATTTTTGCCTCATATTTTTGGTCTGTTCCTCATAAAAATTGTGTTTTTTTTACAAATCACTGGGATGATCTAAGTATTAAAGTCGCTAAATAATGACATACATTTGAATTAAATACTTTGTATCCTTCAGAAAATGCAAACTAACACGCATCATGTTATTCTAGCAACTTTCTAAGTTTATAAGAGCAATATTTAAAATCCGTCCCTATTTTTGGACATTTGCCCCCCATTACTTCAGACTTTCTCCAGATTTTTTGTGTTAAGAGGTTGAGTGGCCTGACTCAATTAGTCTAAGAAGTTCTTGCAGATTTTAATGAAATGTTTGTGCAAACTTTTTACCTTTTTGTTTGAGTGTTGTTTGGGATATGTTTTCTATAAACACATCAGATCTAAACAGCGATGCACATTGTAGATATATATATATATATATATATATATATATATATATATATGTGTGTGTGTGTGTGTGTATATGGGTCCCCTTCAAAACATCTAAAACCCATAACATCTAATTTCATAACATTGAGACCAGAACATCTAAAACCCATAACATCTAAAACTCATAACATCGAATTTCATATCATCTAAAATGTATAATATGTAATAGTGTATCAACACATATGTAAATGATACAGTTTTATCTGTTAATCTTGTGGTATCACTATGAGATGTTGTAATTTTCATTTCTATAGTTACTATTTGTATAGTGTAGGAATTAATACTCTTTATATAGTGTTTATTTTGCCATTCTGTATGTGTTTTTTTAGGTCATACAGGTAAGTGATATAGACATTCCCCCGAATTTACTAAGCATGTCTGTGAGCAAAACTCTCAGAATAAACATGCCCCTGCAATGTAAAACAGCAGAAAGTGGTAAGAAATGAGGGAGACCGCTCATAGTTGTCCGCATATCTCCACCAACAGTTACCCATGTGTACAACAGAAACAGTACATAAAAATTAAATAAAGAAACCCTTTTATTGTTTTTTAAAAATCCGAGTACAGCTAACGGTAGGTGTTCGGGTGTGCCCATCACTTAGCTACGGTTAAAGCAACTTAAAAGGCTGAAGAAAATAACAAGGAAGATATATGCAAATGAAGCAGTAAAGCAATAGTGTAGTATGCAGAGCTTTTACCTAATGAGCAGGCTTTCCCGGTTTGAGTCCCACTTCAATGCAGTCTATTTTACATGGAAAAGCACATTATAACCAATATTTTTGTTGCAAAACCCACTACATAACATATATTTATGAACTGGAGTACTGAAGGAAATGCACATGTGAACTGTCAGTGTCATAATGAATAGAGCACTAGTCAGCAGGTTTAAGCACAAATAAGCAGTAGTAAGCATATGTAAGCGTGTTTAGGTGCATTTGCACAGGAGTAAGCACTGCCTACACAGGTGAAACAATGTAGAAGCTGAGTGTAAGAAACTATAACTGGAAGTTAGACTTTCTTACCACTGCAAAAACATGTGCAAACTGACCTAGAACTCCTTTAAAGTGCCTTAATCACTCTAAATCCAACGGCCTATGTTCTGCCCAGCAACAAAATAAACAGCCTTTGCAAGGCTCAAACACTGGATCCTGTACACCACAGACAACGGGATTTACCACCAAGCCATACCAGATACACATAAGCCTTAAGTATTCAGAAACATAACATCCAGCCCAGTCATGCAACAGTACAGAGAATGTATACCAACATCTAGATGTATGTGCGTGTGTAAATATATTAATATCTGAACAGATACAACATACCTATGTATGTATATATATGTGTAGATATATATATATATATATATATATACACCTATATATATATACGCATATATATATGTACATATTAAGAAGTATATATATATATATATATATATATATATATATATATATATATATTCATATACAGTTTATATATAGATATATATATATATATATATATATATATATATATGTATGTATATATATATATATATATATATATGTATATATACATATATATATATATATATATATACATATATATATATATATATATGCATATATATATATATATATATATATATATATATATATGTATGTATATATATATATATATATATATATATATATATATATATATATATATGTATATATATATGTATACACATATACACATACATATATTCTTCTTGGGTGAAAAGACCTCCGACTGAATTGTCGTTTAAAGAGGCTGGCCACTTTCTGATCTGTGGCCGAAGAGCAGATATTGGACGATTCAATACCGGAGGCTCAGGTAGGAAGAATTTGCCTTTTTTCTGTTTTAGATCAGGGACTAGGTTACAGTATATTGTTGTCAAGATTTGTTTTGCAGATCAGGGACAAAAGGAAGTACTGTATATTTGGTCATAGATCAGGGTAACAGAATAAGGTAGGCATTCATTCTAGATAAACTGTGAACAGGAACTGAGAATTTGATATCACGTGATAAAAAAGGGTTACGTAACATTTTCTTTGCCATGGGAAATCAGTGCACTAAAACATCGCGAGATCTGCCCCTAACCGAAGACGCAAAATACATGCAATTGCAACGTTCCGATAACGTTAGGTATTATGCAAAATGGGTTAACAAATATGAATTTGATGGTAAACTAGATAAAACTTCACTAGTAAAACTCCTTAAGCAGCTTAAATCTGATGCAGGAGGTCAGGCAAAAAAGCAACGCGAATTAGGCATTCCTCAGGCACACAGGTGGATTGAGGAAGCAAATCGTAGAGAACAGAAGCTGAAAAATTCAAAAACATTGTTTTTAGACAAAGAAGATAATAACTTGGTAATAGCAACAGATACAACATACCTATATATGTATATATATCATATAGTCAGTCCTCATCTCCCTTATCTTCTGAAATTACCTTTTTGTTTTGCTTACAATCCCTTGCTAGATGTCCCTTTTTCCCGCACTTGAAGCATTCACCTCTCTTTTTTCTCTCTTCAAAATCTTCTGATCGTTTGTCAGACTGTTTGTTTCCCTGGGCATTCTTCTTGCCCTTTTTACCTGACTGTAACACAAATACTTCAGCTCCGTCTTCAGCAATGAAGACTTGCACCTTCTTTTTCTTTTTACTATTAAAATGTCTTTCAGCATGTCTAGCATATTCAAGTAAGGCTTGTAGCCTCCCAGTTCGATGGTCTATCATACGCTTCCTAATGAAGCTACTAATAGGTGCAATGCAACCTTTCAAAAATGCATTTTTCAATTGTTCATATGGGGAATCATTCGTTTGGTTCTCAACGAATGGATGAGGACTGACTATATGATAGTGAAGATACATCATGTGAAAGTCAGAAATCATCAGGAAAAGTTAATAAACAGAAAACAAATGTAAATGTGATAGAAGGAGTAGAGGAAGTGCAAGTAGATATGGAGGATGAAGAAAGTGAAATTTTGGACTTAGCATTATTAAGCTTAGAGGTCTACTTAGCAGATACAAAACCGGAAGTTACACTTCTGGTGGAGGGAAGGGAAGTCAAATTCCTGTGTGACTCAGGAGCGTCACGGACTTTGATACACCCCTCCAAGTTACCAGAACATTCCGAATCACCTGATTATATACTAGTAAAAGCAGCAAACGGACTGCTATACTGGGAACCACTTTCCCATGATATAGCAATAACTGACCCTGTTTCAGGTATGACCCAGAGAAGTAAAATTGTTGTTTCTGCAAAGTGTCCAGTAAACTTATTGGGCAGGGACCTTATGCAGATATTTGGCATAGCAGTAGTTCCAACTGTAAAAGGTATGGAAGCACAGAGACAAATGGATACCTTTGTAGTGCGATCGGAGGGTGAAACTTTTTACTGGTACAGCCAGAACCTAGTCACGACTGGTCCAGGGGCAGTAACCGAGGAACTGATGAACGTAGCCCCCTCCCTTGACACTGATCGACAGCATTTGTTACACTGTACTCTATTCTACTGTACTACACCAGGACCTGATAGAGAGTATGAGCAAGAATTGTTCAGAAATCGAGCAACTAGATTGGTTTTGTGTAATTTGTACAGGGATATTGAGGGGAACAGTGTAGTTAGCTGTTCATTACCTCAAGAATTCCTTGCATTATATAGATCAAATCGATTACCACATGCCAGCTTGACAAAGAACAAAAATGTAAAATGGGCAGACTTAGGAGAAAAAGTAACAAGATGGGAGAAACAGACTGATTTAGAACTATCAGAACAAGGGATACAAAAACAAAAACTGAATTGGTTAATACAGACACATCCAGCTGTACACTTGCAATCTAGTGAGGACAGCTGATTAGCATGTTTATTAGAAGAAGAAGAAGAAAAGGCCTTATGTGAAATTCCAACAACTCCTTGGTCAACAGGCAAGTCAGATGTAGGACTTATTCGAACAGCAGTACCAGTTACAATTACCCCAAAGTCAGCTTTTAGACCACAGAAAAGACAATACCCTTTGAGAAAGGATGCAGAAATAGGAATTAAGCCTATAATAGCAGCATTACTCAAAGAAGCAGTACTGGTAGAATCTCCTGATTCACCATGTAATACACCCCTATTTCCTGTTAAAAAAGCAAACGGAGAATGGTGGATGGTACAAGATTTACAAGCTGTAAATAATGCAGTAATACCTAGAGCACCTACGGTGCAGACCCACATACTTTGTTAAATGATTTAAAACCACAACAGAAGTATTTCTCTGTGGTAGATATCAGCAATGCTTTCTTCTCGATACCTATACATCCTGATAGTCAATACTGGTTTGCATTTACATTTCAGGGTAAAAAGTACAGGTATGCTCGACTACCACAGGGAAATTGTGAGAGCCCAACAATATTTGCACAATAAATGGCTAGCAACCTGGCAGGGTTTACCGCACTGGGAGGTAGTCAAATTCTACTTTATGTAGATGACATCTTGCTAGCAGCCGCCACCCAGCAACAATGCAGGGAGGATACTATAGCGTTATTAAAATTTTTAGCAACACAAGGACACAAAGTAAACAAAAGTAAGTTGCAACTTTGGAGAAAACAAGTTAGATACTTGGGATATGTAATATCCAATGAAGGTAGAATATTAGACGAGGAAAGAAAAACAGCGATTTTGCAAGCACCCAAACCAGCAACCAAGAAGGAAATTATGTCTTTCTTGGGTACAACTAATTTCTGTCGGAGCTGGATACCAAATTATGCTTTGGAATCTGCTCCACTGTCTGACTTGATATATAAGTCACCAACGGCAGCACAAGATATCTTACAATGGACACCCGAAGCAGAAACGGCTTTCTGCAGGTTGAAGCAGCTTCTTCATTAGTTTTAGGACTTCCGAATTATCACAAACGGTTCTTTCAGACCATAGATTGCAAGCAAGGATATATGACGTCAGTATTGATGCAACAACATGGGGATAAGCAACGCCCCATAGCCTATTATTCATTGCAGTTAGACCCAGTGGCGCGATCTTTGCCTCACTGTGTACAAGCAGTAGTTGCAGCTGCAATGGCAGTACAGGCTTCAGCCTCAGTGGTGTTATTCCACCCCCTCACATTGAGAGTGCCTCATGCAGTTGCAATAATTTTACTGCAAGAAAAAGTGGCATACCTTTCTCCTGCTAGACATCTTTCATGTATGACTATACTGCTAAGCCAACCTCATATGACAATTGAACGATGTACGACATTAAATCCATCAACATTACTTCCAACTCCTGCGGATGGCACACCACACAGCTGCCTGCAGGAAATTGAACAGTTAGCTTTACCTAGACAAGATCTCACAGATATGCCCTTGGATAATGCCGAGGTGACATATTACGTGGATGGCTCATGCAGAAGGGGTCCTACAGGAAAGAATCTGGTAGGGTATGCAGTAGTTACAGACACTGAAATTTTAGAAGCCCAATCCTTACCACATAACTTATCTGCACAAGCAGCAGAATTGATAGCTTTGACGCGGGCATGTACTTTAGCAAAATAACAAGTGTGTAAACATATATACTGATAGTCAGTACTTTTTTTCTACAGTACATGTATTTGCACAACAATGGAAAAATAGAGGAATGATAACATCTAGTGGAAAACCTATTAATCATGCACAATTTAATTTGGAGTTATTAGAATCTATTCAGATACCTACCAAAGTAGCTATTTGTAAATGTGTAGCTCATACGAAACAACAGGATAAGATTTTGAAAGGCAATGCACGAGCTGATGCAGCTGCAAAGCAAGCAGCCTCAGACTCAGAAACTTTACTTTTGAATGAGGAATTACAACCCTCTGAGATTTTAGATTTAAACATGTTAAAAACAATGCAGACGCTTACTACAAAAGCAGAAAAACAAAAATGGGTAAAACGAGGTGCAATTCTTGAGAATGGACTGTACATTTCCAAAGTGAGAAAACCGATATTGCCGTCTAATTTATTTAGATATGCAGCTTTGTTGAGCCATGGGCAGTGCCATGTCTCAAAAGGGGGGATGGTACAGTTAGTAAACCGAATATTCCAAACATATGGATTCACAAATTGCACACAAAAACTTTGTGCAGCTTGTCATACTTGTAACAAGCACCATGCACAAGGGGCATTTAAAACCAAGCAAGGAAGTTTTCCTATACCACCATATCCATTCCATACTATTTGTATGGATTTCATAGAACTGAATAAGTGTGAAGGGAAAAAGTTTTGTTTAGTTATTGTAGACATGTTTTCCAAATGGGTAGAAGCTTTTTCAACCAAAAACCTGGATGCAGCAACAGTGGCGAAAGCCCTGATAAAAGAAGTAATCCCTAGATTTGGCATTCCGGAAAGGATTTATAGTGACAACGGCACTCATTTCATAAACCAGACAATCCAGCAACTTGGGAGATTTTTTGGTATCTCCTTAAAGAACCATTGTGCCTACCACCCACAGTCAGCAGGACTGGTGGAAAGGTACAATGGTACCCTCAAAAATAAACTTAGGAAGCTAGTTGAGGAAACCCAAAAGAATTGGATACACTGTCTGCCTTTGGCACTGCTGAGTATGAGAACGGTTCCAAATGTAAAGGGTTTGACTCCCTTTGAAATGGTTTTTGGGAGAGCATATTATGTGCCTCAGTGGAAAGCTCTCATGCCTGCAGAGCAAGAGGCTGAAAGTTCATTAGCTAGTTATATGAGGAAACTGTTAACAAATAAATCTGTTTTGCAGTTTAACTCTTTTTCAGATAAGGAACAGACCAGACCGGTGGAAGCAGTCTTGGCCCCAGGGATGTTTGTGTAGCTGAAAGTGACGAAAAGGAAGAATTGGGCGAGTCCAAAGTGGGAAGGACTGTACCAGGTTCTGCTGGCAATGCCTACTGCAGTTAGAGTGGCCGAGAGGATGTCCTGGGTTCATTTGACACACTGCAAACCGGTAAAGAACTTTCAACTTGATAAAAACTTTGTGACTGATACACAACCAGACCGAGATGTCCAAAAACAAAGCGAATAGAAATTTAGATCAACCCCAGAGATGTTGCATAATCATTTTGTTGAGTGTACATTTCTTGACTGTAATTGTGACAATTTTCCTCTTGTTGTGGTTTATCCTACACACAACCACACAAGTGA
>NC_056738.1:221929727-221947348 GCF_019279795.1 Protopterus annectens
GCAGATACACACGTGGAGATGGTCAGGATTGTTAGATATAGAGGACAGTCTACAGGGGTGGTATGTGACACATGTGGTGGGTAAACACCGTGGATGGTGTGTGGTCTGTGATGCGTATGCCCCTTCGTCCCCATTATGGGTACAACGGGAACAAGACTCCCACCAATTGCCACTCACAACAGCAATCCATGTTCTGAAGGTGTCAGGTCTGGCGGCTGAGCAGGAGGAGCATGTTGGCCATGTGAATGTTTACTAAGTGCCTCAGACTGATGTAGCACATCCCTCATGTGTCTGTGGAGCCTGGTATGGAACAGACCCTAGACCTGAACTCAGGTGACAGGAACATGTTGGTGTGTGCCCTGAGGGGGGTCAACATCCCATGGGGGGGTTCCACCTGATGGTATTGCTGTAACGGTATATGAGGAGGCCCCAGGTTGGCACACACACATGTGATATGGTCAGGTATCCTGGTCAGATGGGTGTGGAGAGGTGGATCAGCTGGATAATGGCACATATACATGTTATTGTGTCACTGTTATAGTACATTTGTTGGTAGTAATAGTCTACACAATCCCGGTACATATCCAACAGCATGCATAGATCCCCCCAATAACACAGACTGTCAGATATGCAGCAATCTCAGAGCAGCCATACCACTGGCATACATGTAACCATAGTGGCCCTGACAATGGCATGCAAATGAAAATTTTGTAACAGGCCAGCAATGTTAGTGTCCACACAGGGGGCATGGCTACAATCACATAGCAGAAGGTGTGGTACAATACACAATCTGTCCAAATGATATTTAAGCTGTAGCCATACCTAATGAGTTGTGTGCACAGTCTGTTAAGGTTGATATGGTAGGGAGGTGACAGAGATGTGTAGTACAAACTGTGGTAACCTTGCCATATGAGTTGCTCAGGCCTGTTTCCATCTTTATGTCTTTCAGGCAAGATGTCACACATCAGGTTGCCCGTGTATTCAGCAGAGAAGAATGAGGTCATTATCAACCCCATGGTTCAGCAAAACCAGGTTCTCTTTGGCAGGACAGCCCAAGACCAGCAGGAGTGGTCCGCCCTGTGGAATGATCTTGTCCACAGGGTCAGTGATGTCAGACTGCATAACCGCAGTTATGAGCAGGTCCGGCATCATTGCAGCAACCTGCTTCAAAATGCCCGTTGGCATGCTGCTGCAGTCCGGGGGTAGTCACCTCACCACAGGAGGACCGTGCCATCCATCACCCCTGACAAGTGTGGAGGAGTTCCTGGCCAGCCTAGTGGCACCTGCCCGTCCGGAATCCCATCAACCACTGGACCCCTTCATGGAGGTGGGTGTCACCCAGACACCAGCCAAGGAGCGTGCAGGTAAGGACACAGAGCACATCAGTAGACCACTGTTGTGTAAATATCCACAGCGGTGCAGGTAGATAATGCATATCTGATATGTCAAGCATGTATTGTGTTGCTGCATTGTAGTGATAAACAGATGTCCAGATGTAGTAGTACTGTGGAAATTTATAGTTGATGTATGGTAGTACTGCACCCAGGCTGTAACAGTGCCACAGGTGTGGCCACTGACATTGCATCTCTCACCCACTTATGTAGGTCCCTCTGGGGTAACAAGGTAGCAGTCTGTAGCTGGTATGTCTTATGTAGATGCATGCCAACACACCGGACATGTAATGGTGACGGTATATTCCATGCACACATCTAACACACCTACACTGAATGCATGCTGTACATGTGCATGTATTGTTGCTGTGAACTGCATGGTCTCACAGGGGCAACCATGATGGGGTATTGAAAGGGTATGTCACACACCTGCATGACAACTAACATCCTGTCATTGCGGAATGTGTCCACAGGGGGTAACGTACTGTTGGTAGATATGGCCCACAGTAGTAACATGTTCTGAACAACACCCATATACAGTGCAACACCAGTCAACTGCTGCTGAGATACACTATGACATACAGCATTACAGTAGTCTACATTATCAGCTGGGTCTAGGCTGTAACATGTGGTGTTCAGTGTATGGGGCACTCCAAGCTGACACAAATGTGTAGGACTTACCTGTCATGCATCTGCATAAAAGCTGAGGGAGGGGTGTCTCAGCATGAAACGCCAGTACACTGCAGCAGGGATCCTAATGATGGTAGCAATGGGTATTTATGCATATCATCAGGTTCAGGACCCATGGCAGCTGTAACCCTATCCACACTGCAATAGTGATGGCATTGTGTGAACATCATGGGATGTGCACATGAGTAGACCTTGCAATCATGCAGAACAGGGTGACATGTGTAGGGTAGGCAGAGCATACACTGGCAATTGCAAAACGCCCATGCTGGTATAACCCTGCCATGAGCAGTGACTGCTGTAGTACACACAACAAGAGGTGTGGTAAACTGTCATGATAACAGTGTGCAAACATATGCCCACATGGTGTGCATGCATTGCTGTCAGCAGCCGCACACTTAACACAATCTATAGACACTGCATGTGAAAGTACAGGAGATATGTGACATAACGGGCTTGTGCACTGCTAAGATATGCAGTGCTATGGTCCCATGGCAGATCACGGATGTGTGTGTAAAATCAATAAAGATGTGTACACCCCCCCATAGCCATAGTATGCTCCGATGGTTGTCAGTGTAAGCATTTCTGCAGTCATCCTACATGGTCTGATGTTGACAGCTGTAAATCAGGCATCAGGCATTCACCAATGACAACAGTCCACATATCATCCCAGATATGTGTTGCTGAAACACATAGGGGCTGTAAGAGGTACAGCTGACATAACTGACATAGTACTACACATTCCGCAATGGGTTGTACACCTGTGAGTTGTGGTGCATAATACATGGCAAGGTGCAAAATAGGTGCACAGCAATACTGTGGACATGGGTGCAGTGATATCCAGTAGAAGGCGCATCACCTAGTCACAACATATGCTTCATACTCATGTATATCATTGCTAGCATGGAGTGAGTATAGCTGAACTGCATCCTGTTCTGTACCATATGTTCTGCATGTTGGCAGATGGTTAATAGGAGGACTGTGTGTATGATCATTGTGCAACCTCACCTGTATGTGTCTACCCTGGTGGTTAGTTAGTTTGCCTGCAGGGTCACTCTGGTGAAGTGGTGGGAGGTAGATGCATGTATGATGCATGTGTACATGTGTGTGGCCATGTATGCCCATGTGTGATTGTGGGGTGTTCATATGGCTGTACCACCCTTTTGGGACCATGCAGTACATGGACATGGAGTGCCACATCGCACACCAGGAATACCTGTCATATACTCACAGGACAGCAAATAGTATAATATGGTCTGTAGCATGGAACAGGCATCCAGAGGGAAGGTAGACTCCAGGTACACACTTAATATTCCAGTCAGCACAGAGGTCACCTACAACCCACATATGCAACTCTACAGATGCATTGGGGAAGTAATCAACACCAGAGAGTGTATCCAAATATTACAGCTGACACATGATGGGCCAATGAAGCAGCATATCTGGCATGTACTGAGCATTATATACACATGACACACCAGTGGGAGCTATTATGGGTACAACATAGTAGCCCACACATATAGGGACCATGCACATCATTCTGGCCATACAGAGGATGCATACCAAATGACAGCATTGAGGCCATGTAACTCCACCACACAGGTCAGGCAGATAATGTAGCAACAGGCCTTGTGTTGATCCCGCTTGTGTGGGCATTTAGAGGACTATGATATTAATGAGTGGTATCAATGTGTGTATGTTAACAAGTGTGATGCAGGATGGGGTAACACATGGACATACACGTGGGACTGTCTGTAAAGCCATGGACAGGTAGGTATTACAGAGGATGTCTGTGTGTGTTCATAGGTTCATAGGTTCATAGGTTCATACTAGGCTATCTGCCCGAGGGCATTTACAAGCCTAGCCCATCGTTTTGTGGCTTATGCCACCCCTTTAGTATGGGGAACTATACCCATTATTTTGCTGTGCCTCTGTCAAGCAGTGACACTGAGGTAATCCCTGGGGTATATCTGCGATCTCCCATCCATTGGTCAAGATTTCTCTTGAACAAGGCCAGCGAGGTGCTCTGCCTCACATGTACCGGGATTTTGTTCCACAGCATAGGGAGTCTTTGGGTGATGAATCTATCCCTCCAGCACGTCCTATTAATAGCCGTGTCAAGGTTTAAGTCTCCGCCCTTGTGGCTCTGATGGATCTAGATTTTTGAGGTGAAGCATATTCATCAAATCTGGGTTTGACATGGCCTTGTATGTTAGGCAAAGGTCACCTCTGAGCAAGTGGTAGCGACTGAATAGAGCTGGAGTTCTTTCAGTCGGGCAGCATAGGACAGATTTTGAGACCCTTTATCCTTTTGGTGAGGAACTTTTGTGGCCTCTCCAGCTGCTGCAAGTGTCGGGTCAGATACATTCGAATGGGGCATTGTACTCAATCATTGGTCTGATGAGTGATGAGTAAAGGAGACTATGACCTCCTTGATCTAGATGAGAATCCCTTCATGATAAGGTGGGCAATGTAGAAGGTCTTCCTAACTACTTTAGCTACATGGGTGTCGAATGACAGACTACTATCAACCTGGGTCCCCAGGTCCCTGATAACTTCTTCTGTGCTCAGTGGATTGCCACCTATTTGGTAGCTAGGGGTAACCTTGTTTTTCCCGAAGGGTATGACTATGCATTTTTTGGCATTTAACTTTAGGCTGTGGCTCTGGCACCAGTTATCCGTTTCTGTGAGACCCTTCTGAAGGATATCTGTGTCAGATGTGTTTTCTACTATGGCCAGTTTGCAGTCATCTGAAAACTTTGTCAGCCATAACCCTCCTGTGTTTGCTTGTACTTGGAAAAGTAGATACCAAACACGAGTGGGCCCAGGACTGAGCCCTGTGGGACACCACTTGTGACAGGCTTTGAGTCTGACATGGCGCCAGCAACTCTGACCCTGTGGGTTCTGTCACTCAGCCAGTTTGCAACCCATCTTGTGATGTATGGGTTGACATTTAAGCTGATGAGTTTTTCAATGATACCCGAGTGGGGTATTGTATCGAAGGCCTTAGCCAGATCGAGGTAGGCTGTATGGACTGCCTTTCCCTCATCAATGGCTTTGGTGACTGTTTCGAAAAAGTCAACCAAGTTTAAAAGGCATGATCAGCCTTTGACAAAGCCAAACTGGGTTGGATCCAAAGTCTGCAAATTCCCTATGTCTTTATTTATGAGGTCCATTATGATCCTCTCCATGGCTTTGCAGATAAGGCTTGTCAAGCTAATGGGCCGGTAATTTCCAGGGTCGGTGGAGGCACCGCCTTTGTGAAGTGGCACCACAGTTGCAGTGCGCCACTCCCTGGGTACGTATCCAGAGGTAAGACTTTGATTAAACAGCTGTCCTAGCTGTGGGTTTAATTCCTCATTGAGTTCATGGAGCACACAGCCGGGGACACCATCAGGTCCCATGGATGCTGTGTTTTTGCTTTGGAGAGAGCAGTTCTCACCTGGGTGCTGGAGATGTTTGGGGGCTGCAATCGTTTGGTATAGATATCTCTCCTTTTGGGGAGTTTGCACTGAACCTGTCAGCCAGTATGTTGGCAATGTCTGTAGGATCAGTAATCTTCACATCATTTTGAACTAGCTCTGAGCATATCTGGGAGTTTCCTCCCAGGTTTCTAACATAGCTAAAGAAGGCCTTATGATTGTCTTTTGAGTCTTTTGCTATTTTTCTCTCGAAATTTGCTTTGGATGATTTTATGAGAGCTCTTAGTTTTTTACTTATAGTGATCAAGGGTGTCTTACCTTTTAAGGATTTTGCTCTATCTTGTAGTAGCTTCCTCCTTTTGTTGTAGAGTTTGTTTATGGCTGGGGCCCACCAGACTGGGCGCTTGCCTTTGTTACAAAGAGTCTTTGTTTTGCTTGGGATTGCCTTATCCATGCAGTCCTGCAGGTGCTGGTAGAAGGCATTTGTAAGTGATTCAGCGGCTTGAGTACTGTTTTCCGCCAGCTCGGGGGCCTTAAAGGAGACCACACTAGTCTTTAGAAGTGTGAAGTCGGCTTTTGAGAAGTTCTTTACTGTGGTCTTTTTTATTTCAGGTGGGGGTGGGATGAGGACCTCCAGCGAGATTAGTTTGTGGTCTGATCTCACCAGTGAGGGGTACACCTCCGGTGTTGAACATTGTGCTCCCATGTTCGTGATGATGAGATCAAGTATGTTATCTCCTCTTGTGGGGATGGTGACTAGTTGTTCCATGGCATTTGAGTTTATGAATTCCAGGAACATTTGGGCTAGGGTGTTTGGGCTTGAGTAGTGTTCCCAGTCTATATTAGGGTAATTGAAGTCACCTAGTATGATGGTGTTTGGTGATACATTTATCCCTCTAGTGTTTTCAGGAAGGCCATGTGAGGTTCCTGAGTTTGTGAGGGTGGCCTGTAACATGCTACAATTTGCAGAGCAGCCTTGCCTATGGTTAATTGCACCTGGATGGTCTCCGATGCATCGTGCGTTGCCACCAGTCTTGAGGTGTGGGTGTCCTTGATGAATATGGATACCCCTCCTTTCTTGGTATTGTCCGGATTTTGGGGCGGAACGCATGATATGAGGTAAAACCTGATAGCGCTGGGGTGCTCTCAGGAGCCTTGAACCAGGTTTCTGTCACAGCACAGACATCGATGTTCTCCATACTGAGAAGGGCCTCGAGTGCGTGCATTTTGAGATTTAGACTTCTGGCATTGAGCAGCATTACCCTTAGTTTTTTTCCTTTTTTGTGTTCTAGGGTGGTAGGTTTAGAATTTGAGCCTTGCCTAAAAAGGCACTATGGGGGTGGCAAGAGCCTTTGCCAATATCCGGAATCCCAGGGGTGACAGGTGCAAGCCGTCCCTTGCGAAGCAGCGTGGTTTCTCCAGCATGTCATCCCAGGCAGACAGACACTGGATCCCCTTTGAATGACACCAGTGTTTAAGCCAATTGTTAAAGCTGATCATCTTATCTCTGTATTGTGGCATCATTCTTGGTGAAGGTAGGATACTGCTCAAGATCAGGGTCATACCTGCCTGGGCTACATAATCAGAGAGCTCCTCAATGTCTCTTTTCATGTAGTCCAAGGAGGCACGTCTCAGGTCGTTTACACCAGCGTGGACAATGACTGAGTCATATTTGTACCTGCTGTTGAGAGACCTGAGTGCTTGCGTTATGTGGCGGATTCTAGCGCCCGACAGGCAGCTTACTGTGACCTTCTCCTTACTCAGTCTGGTGAGCGGGACGTCAGTGTGTCTGACTATGGAGTCACCAATGACTAGTGTGTCTGGCATTGTGTTTGGCCTTAAGGGCTGTGACTGTTTGACACTCTGACTGTGAGGTCTATGTGTTGCAGGTGTTGTGTTCTGAGATGGTGGTTGTTTGGGTGTCTGCTTTGGTGGCCTCTGCTGTTTTGGTAGATTTTTGATCAGAGCCTCCGAGTATGTCTTTGTGTGTTTATGTGTATGATTTGAGGTTGTAATGGTACTATGTGAGACTGGGTCTATAGTGTGTGTGGTAACCTTCTCCTCCTGACTGGTCTTGCCAGTCCTATGTTGAGAGAGCTCAGCCTCCAGTTTGGCCGTATAGTTGCATCTCTCGCATGTATTTGTGTTTTGTGGGAGGAGGAGAGGGTTGTCTGTGTACATGAGGCAATTGTAACATTGCCTCAATATTCCCAGGTTCACCAGCTGAGCAGGAGAGGACACTAGCAACTGATCCCTCGGCATGCTAGAAGGAATAGACAAAAAAAACTTTAAAAAAGATTCCGGGACGTGGGTGACCGAGAAATGGGGGGTTGCCTTTTTGGGGTACTATCTATGACAAGAGTGCCGTATCAAGGTAATAAGTACTGTAGGAGCAAGTGCTACGTTTAACAGATAGAGAATAGTCTACTTGGAGTCAAGTAGAGATGATCTTTTTAATTATAGGATACGCTGATTAGATCAGTAGTATAGTTCGAGGAAGGTAGTTTTAAGGGAAAATTTGAAGAGTGGACTTTAGGTAGCCCGAATAGTTTAAACCTGCTTAACCGGAGCTGCCCTAGTGTGCAACAGTGGCAACTCCGGACTAAATCGCACTAATGCGCGCTAAAGCGTGCTTTATAGCAGGGGGCTGGAAAAGACAGGAAATGACCCAAAATGGCCAATAAACTACAAGTTACTGCCTTAAACCACTCCTCTGAGGACAAATGAAGGAGTTATGGAAATGACCCCTAGTGGCCAATAAAACTACAGTTTCAAGTCAGTAACCACCTCTACGGGGGGCAGGGAAGCTGCTCAATGTTAGTCACTGCCACTGATGAACACAGAGACCCTCCTTCAGCCCAAGCAAAATGGCCTCACAGAAACTTTCAAACAGTTCAGGAACAGCAAGCCTGTAACTGAACTTTTTTAACTCTCAGAAAAGTGGGAAAAAAGCAAGATTTTTTTTTTTTTTTGTTTTTTACAGAGATAGCAGAGGTTCACAAGTAATATCAAGTTATAACAGTGCAGTAAATGACCCCACACAAGAGTGCTAGGTCAAGGACAGAAAATATGCAAGTTTTAAGACCAAAACGATTTAAAATTAAGTGCAAACAGGAAATTCAGCAAACAGCTTTTGGTTGTGCTCTAAATACAGCTACTAATACAGAAATCAAGTTTAACAAACCAGAAAATGCTCAAGCTAGGCAGCTATGCAGAAAAACTTAGCAAATAAACAGAGAAAAAATACTTAAAATCTCAAAAGTGGCTCCCTTCTTCTCTCAGCGTTTTTTTCCTCTTGGAGGGTGCTTCACCAACAGCCAACAAGCCTGAAAAGACGCTCAAACCACGAGGCAACTAGGTTTTAAGAGAGGAAGATGAAGGAGTTATGGAAATGACCCCTAGTGGCCAATAAAACTACAGTTTCAAGTCAGTAACCACCTCTACGGGGGCAGGAAGCTGCTCAATGTTAGTCACTGCCACTGATGAACACAGAGACCCTCCTTCAGCCCAAGAAAAATGGCCTCACAGAAACTTTCAAACAGTTCAGGAACAGCAAGCCTGTAATTGAACTTTTAACTCTCAGAAAAGTGGGAAAAAAGCAAGATTTTTTTTTTTTTGTTTTTTTTTTTACAGAGATAGCAGAGGTTCACAAGTAATATCAAGTTATAACAGTGCAGTAAATGACCCCACACAAGAGTGCTAGGTCAAGGACAGAAAATATGCAAGTTTTAAGAAAAAAACGATTTAAAATTAAGTGCAAACAGGAAATTCAGCAAACAGCTTTTGGTTGTGCTCTAAATACAGCTACTAATACAGAAATCAAGTTTAACAAGCCAGAAAATGCTCAAGCTAGGCAGCTATGCAGAAAAACTTAGCAAATAAACAGAGAAAAAATACTTAAAATCTCAAAAGTGGCTCCCTTCTTCTCTCAGCATTTTTTCCTCTGTGTGTACTGTTAAGCAATGCTGTATGGGTTTTAAAGTGTGGTTGTTTTCCCCCACAGGTGGCGAGGTGGGTCATGGTCCATCCTACATTCAATCTGATGTAGGTGTCCATACAGACACGATGATGATGAGGCATAGGAAGGGTTGTCAGGGGCCAACATTGCACCAACATTTGACATCCCCCTTTTAGCCACCCCACCCCTGCACACAGTTACAATGCCTGTACACACCTCATCACCAGTGGCCATAGCAGAGGGACAGCTGGCATTCAGTGGCAGTGCACAGGAAAGTGTGGTAACCATGCCTACTGTATCAAGTCACAGTGGGCATAGCTGAATGTCTGACAGGCTGCCACATAGGTGGATGCACCAGGGTACTCATGGTAGGGCTGCTAGACATCATGCCCCTGGCATAGGCAACATAGCTGCAACCAGCAGAAGTATGTTCCAGGCTGTAATGGCAGCACAGACATGTACTTAGCGTTACACCAGACGGGGCCTTAGGGTGCAGAGGGCTTTTCTCACATCTGTAAGCAACAACCTCCATCAACTGTCAGGTGCCATCTGTACTTCTACTGAGCAAGCAGATATATGACATGATGAGATGATGGCCCTCATCAGCCGTGGTGTGTCCATGCTTCAACATGTGGTGAGTATGCGGCGACGCCCGAGTGGACGTGGGCCAGCAATAGCTGGCAGTCAATGTGGGTGTGCTAGGACACCAAGGGGCTCCTGTAGTGGTAGCAGCTGCCCTGGCAGTGTGGGGTGTGTGCTGTCCACACCATGAAACAGCAGGCCACGTGCACATGGTCCTGGCCAGTCCCAGGTCGAACATGGTACCAGTGGACAAATATCAGCAGCAGGTGAGGTAGCACTTTAACGCCTGTACCTGCAGGTGCCCATGGACCCCTGGCAGGCACAGTCCATGTGTCCGTGGCCGGAGGTATTGAACTGCATACCTTGCCAGGTATGGTCTGCAGCTGTCCATAAACACCTGTGTAGAGAAGCCACAAGGCAGAAACTGGTGTGCATGCGTACCCACACACTATGAAAAACATCTAGGGCAACCTCATACCTACACACACCACATCACCTCAGCCAGCTCCTCAGAGTACTCCCCTCACCCACACACATGGTGTCAAATGTATGGCCCACCATCAGTCTCTGGCAGACCAACACCACACCCTGTGCATATGATAATACCTGTGCACCATCCCTGTCATCCATACCATTGATGCAGGGACAAGCTGATATGGTTCTGATGCACACGGTGACTGTACACCAGTGTACCACAGTCCTACAGTGTAACATGTTGTAGGGAGTAGAGCTTGAGGCATATTTGGCAGGTAGTGTAGCCATCCAGCAATGATACCTTCTAGCTGTTAGTAACAGTGCTTTGTTGTGGTCTCTAAAATGATATGCAATTGTGTTGTTGGTGTACATGTGTCAGCATGAGGATGGTCTGCAGTCATATTACACAATGGGGTATGTCACTGTGCTGACACCATGGCAGTGACATATCTGGGGGTACAGTCAAACACATTTCACAGGTTACTATTCTGAGTATTGCCTGTGCCACATGGACAGGTGGCCCGCTGATGAGTGTATACCTTGCAACCTGATGTAGACTCATCCACATACATGCATACTATTACTTGCCAACACTGGGACTAGACCCCTACATAGCAATATTGTGATACTGACGTGTGTGGCTTACATTGCACACACATTGCCTTAACCACTCTGTATCCAACAGACCTTGTTCTGCCCAGCAACAAAATGAACAACCCTTGCAGGACCCTTTACACTGAAGTCACAACACTTAACCACTACACCATAGCCACTGCGGTAACAGCTGTCGTATTACCAATATAGCCGTCATTGCACATATTGAGTGATATTGAACAATTGCCTTTGCTTTCTAGATTGTGTAGTTCTTCTCATTAACATGACTGCTGCATCACGTATGTTGTTTTATCATAATGTACACATAACAGATACATATGGTGGGATACATGTGAGAGGGTATACACAACCGTGACATTTACTCATGACAGTTATATGCTTGTATACATATCATAGGTGTATAGATGTCTACATGTACATACACAGGTATACACATACATATGTCTATATACACATCTGTATAGTGCTACATATATATGGCCATGTGTACATCTCTTCATATGTACATATGTATATCTATACATATATGTATCTATACATATGTGTATATATATATATATATATATATATATATATATATATATATATATATATATATATATAGGTATACGTATATGTACATATAGATATGTGTATATAGCTATATATGTATACAAATCCTATGTGTACAGATATGCCTAGTTATGTTGGGTGTGTGTGTGTGTGTGTGTGTGTGTGTGTGTGTGTGTGTGTGTGTGTGTGTGTGTGTGTGTGTGTGTGTGTGTGTGTGTGAGACTATATATGTGCATACATATCTATTCCAATATATCTACTACTGTCGATATATCTGTAGATATCCATACATATATGTGCCTATGTATCACTATCTGTACATGTGTAGACATATATTGCTCTGTATATGTATATATCTGGGTGTGTATATGCATGTCTATGTACATATGCATACCCATCTATACATGTCAATATGTATATCTATGTACATATACATACCCATCTATACATGTCAATATGTATATCTAGGTACATATACATACCCATCTATACATGTCAATATGTATATCTATGTACATATACATACCCATATATATATATATATATATATATATATATATATATATATATATATATATATATATTTGATTATATGCACAGATATTTTCACCATATGTCTTGGACATGGAGTGTAGCCCTACCCCAGCCCCTATTGTCCCAACATCATACTGCATGTGGATGTCAGGTATGTATAGCAGGTATATTAGTAGACTATTGCTACTGTAATTGGGATTCTCTTCACAGATATAATGTGTGTGGGAGGTCACATCTGCTTTCCACATGTGCGCCATTGGCTACTGCCAGACACCCTAAGGACATCATAGTAAAGTACCACTGCTAGCACATAATGCTCCTGTAGACTGCAGCACAGATATTGTTCAATGTATGTGGACATTCTGAAACAGTCTCTACAGTCCAGAGGTATACACAGAACCCCTTGGTGCAAAACATGTGTACCATGCATGACAATATTGATGTTAACAGCCATGTAGATGGGTATAACAGATAAAGGCTGGTATATATATGCCACCATAGGTTATGCATTCAAATACCCTTGTCTGGCCTGACACATAATAACTGCTGGTACAGGGGTGCCATGGCCACATACTACCCACTAGATAGTAGCATACATCTGTGCAGCATCCCACTGCTCTGTCTGACATACATGACTGTTAAGGGAGGCCCAGCAGCAGTACATCCTGCAAATATCTGCACATGGCATCTCACTGGATAAGTACACTAAGCTGCTAGGTATGTAACAATGCACTGTGAAGGCTACAGGCAGATTGGCTCAACATTGGCCTACATCTCCTATGGGGGAATGCACATGTGCCTGCATATATAGCAAGCTCTGCAGGCATGTCACAGCTCAGGGTAAGATACACCTGTGTGAAAGTGCATAACTGCAAAAAATGTGAACACATCCACAGCCACACATGGTAAACTAGCATAAAAGTACAGTATATGGACTATCTGTTCAACACCATCCTCATATGTGCTACTCGCAAACTAATCCTACATATACTGGGTTGCTACATGGTTTGCACTGCTGGCTGTCTGTGGCATGGGACATGTGTATGTATGGCCCTACAAACATGTAAGCCAATATGGTAACATACAGTAGAGCAGCATGTAACATAAGATAGGATGGGACCTATGACAATGACATCTACCACAGTCTGTACACAGGCTAAAGAACATACTAACAACACACACACAGTCAACATTCACCATAGGTACACAGACCTCAGTACTGTACAAACGACCACAGATTGTCCAGGTTATGTCGTCAAATATAACCCCTACTGTACATAATGTATAGCATTATAATATCTCACTGGCTTGCTATCAGATATGATGACACTAATGATGGTGTACAGCACATATGCACCTCTTAATGCACGACATATGTACAGAGGTTGACAGAGTTGTGGCTGGAAGCACATACACAGGGCCAATATTAAAATGTTGCTGTGATAACCTCATACATTTACTGTTGTAACAGGGTTTGTTGCAACATGTGTCCTATGAGGGATATGAAGTCAGTAACTGTCACGGCTTTCAACAGCTACAGACTGCAATCCTCACACTACCTTCTGCAGTTCACAGATACATGCTCTGTGGGTAACACATGAAACCAAGGGCACAACACGCTGCCCAGTCTGCAGGTGACCCTGCAGATGCAGATTCCTCATAAACATAGAACTGACATGGCAGGTATTAAAACATGTAGGACAGCCATATCCACACACACACTGTTAAATCAACATTACTCCACATGCAGTATAGCAGCACTTACAGTCTGTAGTTGGGTCAGGCACATCCCCCTCCTGTGTGTTGCCCTGTTTCCACAGTGTATGTTAGAGGTAAATCCCCAATCTATCTGAGATGTTTGCCAAACAACAGATCTAGTTCCTGCTCACATTGAATGAAAAGAGACAACACCAACATGTTGTTCCTAGATATTGGAGTGTGTTTCCATGCAATTGGCTATAAGAATGTTACCACAGCTGTTCCCCATGCAATCAGCTAGGGGAGGGCTGCAATTTGTGCAGAGGCCATCAGCTGATCATGTGCATCACTGAAAATACACATGCTGCTGCCTAAGCAAAGCAGGTGTAGGTCTCCACATCCACCAGATAGGGAGTGAGAGAGGCAGACAGAGGCAAAGACACATCAGGGTGGGGAGAGAGTGTAAACCTAATCATGTTTATGTCACACACCTACCAGCACAGGGTATCAAACCCATACTGACTGTGTCATGCTATCCCATTTCTATGCAGTTATTGGATGCGCCACATAGGTTACATTTTGTGGAACTCTCAGAACTTATATGTGATGGAGAGTGACATCTGCAACAGGGATATGGTAGCTATATGGTAGGTGTAGTACACGTGCCTGTCCACATGTACAGTTGCCTGTGACAACACAGCCACATTCTCACAGGGATGCACACACATTGACACATTTGGCAGGGCCAGGAATACAAGCCTTCACTAGTGAGATTGTCACAACACAATACTGTACAGGTATCACATGCACACAGGGGTCATACAGATGAGATATGGGCAAAGGTATGGGGAGGTGTCTGACATCAGACAGCATGCTTCAGTATGCCAATGGGGGGTGTAGTGAGTGTAGATGTGATCAAGCAACACACACACACACACACACACACAAACACACAAGGTTCCAGTACTGACATGCATGTGTGCATTTCTGCACAGGTGTGTGGTGCCAACAGTGCCAGATGGCTACACAATGCTAAGTGATAGGTATACCTTGACATCAGGCCACATGACGATTGTCAGCATTGTGGCTCAGGGCTGTGGTTTCTGCATTTGCCCACACAGGTGGGTATTGTATCCCCATCCAGTTACCTGGGTGACTATTGTGTGTGGCCAATGCTGTGCATCACTTGCCTTGTATGTGTTCCTTTGTCCATGATATGGATGGTGTCTGGGATGTGCACACCTCCCACCTGCATGTACAGTGACATGTGGAACTGTACCTAGGATGTCTGGCCCATGTTGTGTACACAAATTATCAGCTGATGTGTCAGTCTTGGCCACCTGTGGTGGGAACTGATAATGGATGGCAGGTTTACCCTGCACCTACATTGATAGCATGCTAACAGCATTCCCTGGTGTTCATGGCATCTGTCCATACAGGGCATGTTTTCGTGCATTGTATGTTCTTTGTGGGTCACATGTGATGGCACCACAGGTGTTACAGGTGTCTAGTGGGGAAAATGGGGAAGGTGCACTGTCTGCATGTACATGCCTATTGGACAGATGGTCAGGGTGCCATGCCCTCTGTAGCCCACTGCAATCACTTCATAGTTACTATCAGTGGCCAATATGTAGTGTAATACCCACATAACGGATATTGCCTAGATGTGTGTGTGTGTGTGTGTGTGTGTGTGTGTGTGTGTGTGTGTGTGTGTGTGTGTGTGTGTGTGTGTGTGTGTGTGTGTGTGTGTGTGTGTGTGTGTGTGTGTGTGTGTGTGGGACATGGGTTGAGAGTGTGCTCTTGGTAATACTGGGGTTGATACCTGTGATTGCCTGGCCTTAATGTCACATATGGGTATGGATTTGCACCCCAGTATCTTGGCTATTCCACACCTGTTATCCATGTATGGTGGACATTGTGATATATACTAGGTCCACCATATAAGAAATTTGCAAAATCCACTCCACATTGAGCCCAGGTATTACACACTCACCTCCACACAGGATACAAATTACATGCACACCTGTCATCTCTGGGAGTAGAAACCCTACCTAATTAGTTTATTACACTACAGCACTATGCAGGTATAGTACGCAGTGCAGAGATTACTGGAGTATCGGTTTCCCAAAGGTATAGATCACATTGGATGACATGAGCAGGATTGACAAAGTAGGACACCCAACTTGTAGTGAGTGTGGCTAGGCTAAACTGCATTGTTCCCTACACAGGGACTGACACATACACAAAACATCCACCACTGACATGTGTGGGTATAGAACCCTTAACAGAGGTCTATATCACACTACAGCATGGAGCTGTTGTAGAACGGACCACATGGAATGCTAGAGAATGCTTTCTCCAAAGGTGTATTTCACAATGAGTGACATCAGCAGGATTGCCAAAGTAGGGCATTTGAAATGTACTGAGTGTGACTAGCCTAAAATGCATTGTTTCCTGCATAGACATTGAAACACACACAAGACATCCAGAATCACCATGGGTGGCTACAGAACCCTGCCAGAGGTCTATAGCACATTACAGGATGCGCTACAGAGATTACTGGGCTACATGTTTCCAGGGGTGTATTTCTAGGTGGATGACATCAGCAGCATTGCCAAAGATGAGCATTTGAATTGTAGGGAGTGTAACTACCCTAAAAAGCATTGTTCTTTACACAAACACTTTCCATGTGTGGGATTAGAACAGCTACCTAATTAATTTATCACATTACAGTACCGGTCAGTTACAGGGCACACTATGGAGATTACTGGGTTACAATTTTTCCAGGGGTGTATTTCTAGGTGAATGACATCTGCAGCCTTGCCAAAGATGAGCATTTGAATTGTAAGGAGTGTGACTACCCTAAAAAGCATTGCTCTCTACACAGACAGACACACACACTTACTATGTCTGGGATTAGAACAGCTATCTAATTAATTTAGCATACTACACAGTATGCAATTACAGGACATGCTACGGTTTGTCATTTGACAGACTGCAGAAAGGTAACAAGGTAATTTATTTAGATCTGGTGTTGGAAGGAAAAGTGGATGGAGGTATATCTTCCAGTATCCATAGAAAATTTGTAGATGGGAACCAATATCTACATGCAACCAGTTGCCACCCCCCACATGTGATCAAAGCACTACCCTATGGAGAGTTAGATCGTATTTCCAGGTTATGTAATGAAGAGAAAGTAATAAAAAAAGAAATGGAACGAACTAAGAAGATGTTTTTGAAGAGAGGTTATGACCCTGAGATTTTACATCAAGCTCAGAGTAGGGTCAATAAAGAATTGAAGGATGGGGGTAGTATCTTCAAGTATAAATATACATCGGCAGGGGGATTTAACATGGTTGGTTGCAATCGAAGTGAGATTAATAGGGATAATGCAATATATTATGTATCAGTATATAACACCAGTAGTGATGAAATTAAATCATTAATTGAATATTACTGGAGATATTTGTTAGAGGATATTTTATTAAGAAACATTTTACCTGAAAAACCCTTTTTCTCTTATAAGAAAGGTAGAAGCTTAAAAGATATGGTGGTACATGGAAGGTTCTAACCACCGGCGGTCAGTATTCCAAACACTTTAAATATGAAGGGGACATTGTGTTGTAATAAATGTAGCATCTGTTGCCAATGTGGTTAAAACTTTTGATAACATCAATGGTATTAAATTTGAGCCCAAGGATGTTTTAC